>NW_025827576.1:0-1179 GCF_002878395.1 Capsicum annuum | reverse complement strand
ATTGTGTCTGACAGTCCTGAATCTGATGGAACTAGCTGAGTTCTATATTGTATCTGAGTAACTGAATCTACGATCAATCCTATCTAGCGGGTGATATCTAAATCTGATGATACTGATACTGATACTAATACTGATACTGATTGATCATAGTTGAGATCAGTCCTGCCTAGTGGGTAATCACGGAGTCTATTTATAACGATAAGGATTGACTGTATCTGACAGTCCTAGATCTATACTACTAAGCTAAATTGACTATATCTGACAGTCCTAATTCTGTAACTAAAACTATGGGATGTACTCATCTTTCTAAATATGCATTCATTGTCCCTGTTTGTGCTACCTTCTTAAATTAACCTATCAAATTGAACATACTATGTAACGCCTCAATTTTCTGAACCAGAACACTACACGGTGCTCATGACCCCAAAGGACCACAAGTTAACCCATGACTAATATGTATACCTGTACACAGCATAATATAACATGATAATGCAGAAACATGAACTAAAAGGACATAAGGTTCAATACTAAACAAACATCTAAAAACACAATGTCTAAAAATGGTATAACAATACCAAAACAAATCTAAAATAACTTCCTGACATGTTGTAGTCTGAAAGTCTCTAAACTATCTGAATAAGGAGTTGATGGGACATGTCCCCAACTAATTCCAACTATCGAAATAAACTGAAATAGTAATGTGATCATCATGTCCTCAAAGGATAAGGACTCACTTCTAACTCTGATCGCTAAAATGGGATGCTACTAACTCTCTGGAGCTCGTGCCTCTAAACATATGGTATAAGACACCATAGCGTGAATGTCAGCACTTTGAATGTATTGGTATGCAAGTGAGGTAGGCTAAATGCATGGGGGTTATATGCATAAGCAAATATAAATAACTGACTACCATGAATGTGAGAATACATGCATGACTACGTAACTATAACTGAGATCGCGTTGAGACTGAATACTATATTACTGAATACTGAGGGATTGATAATATGTTACTGATACATGGATAACTATGTCTAACAGTTCTGATTATGAAGAACTGGTTTGGTTGACTGTATCTGACAGTCCTAAAGCTGAAGACTTATTACATATGTTCTGATAAGTGATAACATGAGTAATTGTGTCTGACAGTCCTGAATCTGATGGAACTAGCTGAGTTCTATA
>NW_025827575.1:0-1660 GCF_002878395.1 Capsicum annuum | reverse complement strand
GTAATTTCTAAACGTTCAATCCTATAGATTAAACTATTTGGTCAAATCTGTCAAATTTAGATAATCATTACAAAATTCACACCAGAAGTCTTATCCTTGTTTACTAAACATTGTCTACATCATGAGAATGAATTGGGTATATTGAAAATGTTGAACCTGTCAGACACAAATTTGTTTGATCTCCTTGAACCTAGCTGTTGAGATCTCCAGTCTGCTAGGTAGAGTTACCATTATGTAGACTTGTCTTAGGCCGTAAATCCATTCCCTAGGATGTTATCTTAACTCCTTCTCTAGATAGGACTTTTGTAAGTGGATACGACATATTATCCTTTGAATTCACATAGTCAACAGTGATAATTCTACTAGAGAGAAGTTCTCTAACGGTATTATGTCTTCATCTTATGTGATGAGATTTATCGTTGTATATCATACTCCCTGCCCTACCTATCATCACTTGACTATCACAGTGTATACGTACTGGTGCCAATGGTTTGGGCCAATAAGAAATATCTTTCAAAAAAAAATTAAGTCATTCTGCTTCTTCACTGACTTTATCTAATGCAATAAATTCAGATTCCATTGTGGAGCGAGCAATACATGTCTGTTTGGACAATTTCCAAGAGACTGCTTCTCCAACTATAGTAAATACATATCTACTCGTGAATTTTACTTTATTTGATTCGATGATCCAATTTACATCACTATATCCTTCAATTACCATGGGATATTTATTATAATGCAAAGCATAGTCTTGAGTATATTTAAGATACCCCAAAACACTTGTCATTGCCGTCCAATGAATTTTATTGGGATTACTCGTATACCGATTCAACTTACTAATAGCACATGCTATGTACAATTCATGATATATATTAGACATCCCAACAATCTTGCGTATTCCAACTATGAGTCACTTTCACCCTCATTCTTTTGAAGTGCAAAGATCATGTTCAATGGAGTCGTGGCAATACCAACTTCCAAATACTTGAACTTGGTAAGTACCTTTTTGATGTAATGAGATTGTGACAATGCCAATCCTTATGGATTTCTATGGTTTCTTATTCCTAAGATCATATATATAACTCCAAGGTCTTTCATATCAAACTTTCTCTCAAGCATTCGTTTTGTAGCATTAATGTCAGAAATGTCTCTACTGATGATCAACATATCATCCACATACAAATAAATAATGACCTTGTGATTTGAAGTGTCTTTAATGTAAACACATTTATCACATGCGTTTATCTTAAACTCGTTTGCTAACATGTTTTGGTCAAACTTTGCATGTCACTGTTTAGGTGCTTGTTTTAGTCCATAAAGTGACTTACCAAGTTTACACACCTTACTTCCTTTTATTGGAACCAGAAAATTCTTATGTTGTTCCATGTAAATTTCTTTCTCCAATTCTCCATTTAGGAATGTTGTTTTCACATCCATTTGATGTATTTCAAGACCATATACCACCGCTAAGGTAATTAACATCCGAATTGATGTTATCCTCATTACAGGCAAGTATGTACCAAAGTAATCAAGTCCATCCTTTTGTTTAAAGCCTTTTACTATAAGTCTTGCCTTGTATTTGTCAATAGTACCATCCGTTTTCATTTTTATTTTGAAGCTCCATTTAGAACCTAAAGGTTTATTTTCTGGAAGAAGATCA
>NW_025827574.1:0-1120 GCF_002878395.1 Capsicum annuum | reverse complement strand
ATTCGATACATTCATGATTATTATATCGATTATTGATGTGATTCTAGATGAATGCAATCTTATGACTGTTCTTCCTAATTATGGTATAACCTACGAGGTAACTAGTTTTCTATTAGGTGAATATAGTACTTGATGCTTAGAATTCTAAATACATTAGTTAATGAGCCTTGCTTAGTAATATGATAGCTAACGACTAGGGTTGACACGTGGCTATGAAGTTAGGTTTATCGATGGTAGTGATATGTGGCTATTGATAATAAGTTATAATGCTGATTAGTTGTTAAGTGAGGATAATATGGTCAACATTGCTAGGTGTTAAGGGATGCTAGTGATAATGATGCCTAGTTACTGATGTTGACTAGCTAATAACGAGGACTAGTTAATAATGAGGATTAGTTGGTAAACAATATCAGATATTAATTGGTGTTAGTCAATAAAAGATGTTTAGTCTATACATGATGAATAGTGAATAGATGGCGATTATGGTTTAATGGTGAACCTTGACTAGACGTTAGGTTTGGCTAATTATTGATTAATGGTTAGTTGTTATTCCATGATTAATGATTATGTGAAAAATCGGTTAGATTGATAACTAGAGAGCATGTGATGACTAATAAACTAGCGGCGAAATAATGAGTCTTGGCTAGTTAATAATGAGTAGATAGAATACAATGATAAGTTATCTATCTTTGCGATATTATGATTACGGTTATGAGTATATCGGCTTGCGTCTGTACACCTATTATATGCCTATATTTATGTGTTGATAGTTACGATGATTTATTGATACCAGGCAAGGCCAGAGGATATTGTAATGACATATTGATACCCGGCAAGACCAGAGGATATTATGACGATATTGATACCCGGTTTAAGTTTGGAGAATACTATTGAGATGATATTGATACCCGGCAAGGCCGGAGGATACTATAATGATACTGATACCCATTTCGAGTTCGGAGAGTGCTATTGAGATGATATTGATACCCGACAAGGCCGGAGGATATTGCGACGATATCGATATCCGGTTCGAGTTCCGAGGATACTATTGAGGTGATATTGATTCCCGGCATGGCCGGAGGTTGATTATGATGATGATGGTCCTGATGAGGACAGTTAT
>NW_025827573.1:0-1099 GCF_002878395.1 Capsicum annuum | reverse complement strand
ACCCTAGCTCTAAAAAAATGTACCATGATCTTAAGATGATTTATTGGTGGAACAATATGAAACGTGATGTTGCTGATTTTGATTCTAAGAGTTTGAATTGTCAACAAGTCAAAGTTAAACATTTGAGATCATGTGGTACTTCCTAAGAGATAGCTTTACCTATGTGGAAATGGTAGATGATCAATATGAATTTCATGTCGGGGCTTCCAATGTCCCGAAACAAATATGTCGCCATTTGGGTGATTGTGGACCAGATGACCAAGTCAGCTCAGTTTTTTCCAGTGAGGACTAACTATTCGGGAGATGATTATGCAAAGATGTACATTGAGGAAATAGTTTGCTTGGATAGGGCACCAGTATCCATTATATCCGATGGAGGTACGCAACTCTCTTAGGAGTTTTGGCAGTCTTTTCAAAGGGGTTTAGCTATCTAAGTGAACCTGAGTACTGCCTTCCACCCTCAAACTAACGGGAAATTTGAGCGCACCATTCAGACCCTTGAGGATATGTTGAGGGCCTTTGTAATTGACTTCATAGATGGTTGGGTAGATTATTTGCCATTGATAGAGTTCACCTACAACAATGGCTACCATGCCAATATTCAGATGGCTCCTTTTGAGGCAATTTATGGGAGGAGATGTAGATCACCAATTAGGTGTCATAAAGTTGGTGAAATCCAGTTTTTTGGGCCTGACCTTATTTATCAGGAAATGAAGAAGGTGAATATCATTAAAGAATGACTTAATACAGCTCAGAGTTGCCAAAAATCCTATACCGATGATAGGAGATGAGGGTTAGAGTTCGAGGTTGGTTATTGGGTGTTTATCAAAGTCTCCCCTTGGAAGTGAGTAATGTGATTCGGAAGAAAAAGGAAGCTTATTCCTCGGTATATAATACCATATCATATTGTGAAGAGGATCGGTAGGGTTTCCTATGAGTTAGATTTGCCCGAAAGCTTGGCTTCTGTTCATCTAGTATTCTACGTGTCCATGTTGAAGAAGTTCATTGGAGATTATTCCCTAGTATTTCCTGTAGAGGAGATCAATGTGAAAGACTCCTTGTCATATAAAGAACAACCCGTTTCCATTTTGGATCAACA
>NW_025827572.1:0-2552 GCF_002878395.1 Capsicum annuum | reverse complement strand
ATAAACTGAAATCTAAAGTAGCTTAAATCATGAGTAAAAAACATAATTGGATAAGTTGGTGAATTGCTAAACTTAGTTTCTTAAAAATTTTCTTTGGTAGAATATGCAGAATTAAAGTTGGGATACGATAAAACATTGGTACTTTATGAACCCGGGTCAGAAACTATGGGGTAAAAACTGACATAACTCAAGGATCTGAATATACAAATATACTGAGCATGAATGCATGAAAACTGTGATATATGAGAATGCAAGACTAAGTGAATATCTATTATATTACTGAGATAAATTTGAAATATGGAAGACTGAAAGCTATAAAACTAAGAATCAGAAAATCTATACACTTAGTCAAGAAAACCTTAACTGAAAACACACTGAATACTAACTGATACTATATGATCTAGCTATAACCGAAAAGATGATCTAACCTATAATCCTAGTTAAAAGGGTTTCGATACCTTACCAAGGGTACAAACACTAACTGACAATATGGAATCCACAAAGTTGAGCTGATATCCCAAAGTATGAGGGTGTCATGACCAACTGATGGGGGAACCCTCAAAATATACGGTGGCGCCGTAGGTATGTGACTTAAGGACCGCTACTAGTGCCTCATACCTAACGGATAGGAGAGACATCATCCCTATATTCGCTTGACGCTAAGTGTTACTCCCAACTGAACGGCACTAGTGTTATTAGTTTTTTAACATGACATGGTACTATACTTATAAGTTCTCAACGTGAACATGACACTATGGATATGATAATAAAACTATGGTCTGATCGATTTTTTACTTGAAAAATAAAAAATCATGTAAAACACATAGGTATTAGGTGTTCATAACCAACTAGCAAAGGATGATCATAAAGTACAATATTAAAGCTTAAAATTTTGGGATTGATCATGGTTTAAAGACTTAAAAGCATATACATTTCATCAAACACATGGAGATAATGAAAATAAATATAGGAATATGATATACAGGTGAAAAAAGCATGAGTGCATGACTAAATTCATAAGTTAGGGATTCAAAGTGAAAGTAATGGAATAGGACATAAAAACTTGTAACTGAAAGCATGAATAGATTAATTCACTTGGGAACACTTGTAGACATGGAAAACTTCATAATTCAATATTATAACATGAAATTCAATTGGATAGATCATGGGAATTGAAACTTAAAGTAGGAGATAACCTAACTTTTCATGAAAATATCCTTGGACATGAATTTAGTCAAATTACTAAGGAAATCATGATTTAAATTCATTTTGAACATAGTATACTTCATAATCAAAAGGAAAATTTTATATCTTTAATTAAATAAAATATTTTTAGCTCCATGGGTTAAAGGGACCCATGGATGAATCCCCACATACTTAATAGATGATTTCTTAAGGATTTTCTTTAGGGTTTCTTGAAATTGTAATCATGAATTCTTTGTGTTTTTGAGAGAAGAAACTCTAACATTGTTCATGAGGGAAAGTTAAGGGTTTTTATGAGAGTTGATTTGAAGAAGATCAGCAAATAATGTCCTTTTGGATGCTATAAATCGTCCTTTGGACGTTTGGGGTTGAGGGGAGAGGAACAATTAGTATAGTTGGAAAGATAACTGTATTATCTACAAATTGATGAGTTTTGAGGTTAAAAATTCCACCTATATCAAAAGTTATTTATGTTCAAAGTAGACCCTTATGGAATCATATACCAAACTTTGACGAATCAAAGGATCTTAGCTCAACTTTGTCCTACGTGATTCTTATGAATATTTTTTACCTCAAAATCAATTTACACACTATAATAAGGATCATTACACATGTATTCAAAATAAATTCATGAGTTTAGAGTTTACAAACATAGGAACAATGGTTCAATTTCTAGGTCAAAATACGGGTGTTATAATTCGATCAAGGTTTTATGGAGGAACCAAAAGGTTGAAGAGGCTACTTAGAAATCCAAAGAGGACATAATGTCCAAGTATCCTTTCTTATTTTCTTTTTTGTAAAATCGTGCTTAAGGTATGAGTATTCCCTTACATCTTTGTTTTCTGTCTTTGTTAATGGAAATTGTAAATTTCTTGGCATCTTTGTTTTCTGTCTTAAAGGAAAGATTAGTGATATTTGGGGTCTAATCGCACTGGTAAATGCCTTGTCCCATAATTCAAGGATGAATGATCCAAGTGGGGGAGAACTGTAACACCCTGAATTTTGGCCCTTGAAAACTTTTTGATCTTTGAGCTCACTGTCTTGGTTAAGATTTGACCCCATGAGTCATAGGGTGCCTTGATAGGTTAGGTGACCTTAGTCATATGGTGACCGGTATGTGGTGTTGAGTTTATGTTCTAGGTACGACTTGAGGGCACGAGTCGTAAAGACTCGTGATGGGTGGTTAGGTAGAGTCATAAACAAATCATATAAATTTATGTCTTGATTATACTTTGAGTACGAGTGGCTCACTAAGATCCATAGGGATATCTTACAAGTTGTGGGATAAAATCATAGAAAGTTTAGTGTTTAACCCATTTGAGTTTTGTGTTGACTACGACTGAACCTTA
>NW_025827571.1:0-1148 GCF_002878395.1 Capsicum annuum | reverse complement strand
GAACCTTTTTAAGAGTAAAGCATCTAGTACCCCTGAATTATGATTACGAAACAACCTACCCCCCCCCTTTTCTGTCCCCCCCCCCCCCCCCCCCCCCCTCCCAAACTAAATTTTAGCGTATTTTTGTCAACCTTTTTAGCTAACGTGGCGCCTTTGAAGTGGGCCCCAGTGTCGTAGCAACATTGGTCATAGTTCGAGGGGTATTGGATGTTCATCTCTTAAATAGTGCTGTGTTTATAAATGAAGCATTACCATCTGAATTTGAGACTATCGGGAAGCAGATTATAGACAAATGTCATCTCGGTTGTTGGGATTTTGTCTAAATCTAAAGACGTTGGAAGATTCGAAAAATGTTGCTGAAGGTGTCAAGTCATTTGCAACAGATGATCCTGATGAACAACGTTTACATGTCTTCTGTTCTTTAGGAATTTTTCAAATAAGACAGTGAGATTTCAGTGAAGAAATTGGTGAGATTATGGATAGATCGGGACACTGCACTTGTTCTGTTCTCTTTTTCGCCATACAAGTTTATGTTTTTTCTCTTATAACTGTGTACCTTAAATTCAGTTATGCTAATGACTTCAATTGCAAGCATTTATATAAATCATATCCGCGCATCCATTTTTTTAGTTACTATTCAGCATGCTTTGTTACTTCTTTTTTTGGATTTCATTGATTTGTTTTCCTCGTCTATCGGAAACAGCCTTATTACCTCTGAGGTAGGGGTGTTCGCATACACTCTACGGCCTACGCTCCCTGGTCATAGTCATTCATGAATGTTACTTTTAGTTTTTCTTGAAAAAAACCAAACAACTAAACCTCTTTGCTAAAATTCCAGCAAGATGTGTGTTCCCTAGAAGCAAAAATGCTGAATTTACCCCCATGGACTATTATCAAGAAGCCGTACAGGCAAATATGATAAAAAAATCTACGTTCATATTCATTTTCATTGATGAAAATATTAGTGTTATTTGGAACTACAAATGTAATAAGTTTGATTTCAGATTCCCACCTAGCCATGTCTTCTTATCACAGGGGGAAACAAAATTGAGCTGAAACATGTTCCCCTGATTTGCGGAATCCAACAAGCTTCGCGACTATTTCAGCACCTTCGCTTACATTTTGCGTGTTAAGAGGATCTGACTAGA
>NW_025827570.1:0-1305 GCF_002878395.1 Capsicum annuum | reverse complement strand
GTAGCTATGGGCGTTGATGGTTGGATAGGGTCATGTCCGAGGGAGTTGGGGCGGGAGGCCATTGTGGGGGTGGGGAAAGAGAAAAGGGCGGGGATGGGAGGGTGGCCAAGGTTTGGCCTCAAGGGCGGTAGAGGAAGAAGTGTGGATAGAGATGGTAGGCTGAGGGTTGGGTCTTGGAATATAAGGACTCTTCAGGGTAAGTCCATAGAGCTTGTGAAGATTCTTAGAAAGAGGAAGATTAATATTGTGTGTGTTCGAGAGACCAAGTGGATAGGGTCTAAGGCTAGGGATGTGGACGGTTACAAGCTTTGGTACTCTGGGAGTGAGAGACGTAGGAATAAAGTTGGCATCTTAGTAGATGAAGAGCTTAGAGGTCAGGTAGTAGAGGTAAAGTGGATCAGCGATAGGTTAATGACTATTAAGTTGGTCATTGGGGGGTTCACCCTAAACGTGTGTAATGCTTATGCGCCGCAAGTGGGCTTGGATGGAGAGGATAAGATACGATTTTGAGAGGCTTTGGATGAGGTGGTAAGAGGCGTGCCTAGCTCGGATAAGATTATTGTAGCAGGAGATTTCAATGGTCACATCGGGGCGTTACCAGAAAGCTTTCGTGATGTGTATGGTGGTTTTGGTTTTGGGGAAAAAAATGAAGAGGGGGCTACTCTATTGGATTTTGCGAGGTCCTTTGGGCTGGTGGTGGTGACTCAGGCTTCCCGAAGAAGGACGATCACCTGATCACCTTCCGAAGCGTGATAGCCAAGACCTAGATTGAATTTTTGTTGCTTAGGAAAGGGGATAGGGTGTTGTGTAAGGACTGTGAGGTCATCCCGAGTATGAATCTTTCGACCCAGCATAGGCTCTTGGTTATGGATTTGGGTATAAAGAAGGATAGGAAGAGAAGGGGTGAAGAGTGTAGACCTAGAATTAAGTGGGGCAGCTTGACACCAGTGAATGCGTGGGAGATAGGGGAGAAGTTGGCGGGAATGGGGGTGTGGGAGTGTAGGGGGGACGTAGATAGTATGCGGGATAGGGTGTCTAGGTGCATTAGGAAGAATGCTAGTGAGGTGTTGGGTGTTTCTAGGGGTTGGGCCGGGCATCATCGAGAGGATTGGTGGTGGAATGAAGAGGTTAAGAAAAAAGTGGAGACCAAGAAAGGGACGTATGCTAAGTTGGTTGAGAGTAAGGATGAAGAAGAGAAGTGGGTAAACAGGAAAGAGTACAAGTTAGCTAGGAAGGAGGCTAAGTTAGCAGTTACGGCGGCTAAGACGACAGCTTTTAAGAGCTTGTATGCGGGGTTATAGGAGA
>NW_025827569.1:0-1830 GCF_002878395.1 Capsicum annuum | reverse complement strand
AAAAAAAAGGAAAAAAGTAAGGGTTGAGAAAATTAAAAATAAAAAGAGAAAAGGAAAAATAAAAATCAAAGTAAAATTAAAAAGAGAAAAAAAATAAAAGTTAAAAGATATAAATATGGAGTTGTTATCCATTATAAGGATCATTTATGTAATTTAATTCATTGATCAGGGGCAATTTTATCCAAACAAATATTAGTTAATAGGTAAAGGCTATGTTAAGGAAACTCTTTTATTTGGGGCTAAAATTTGAAAGTCACCCCTATTTAGATCTATTTTTGAGATTCATGTCACGTCGTTCATTTCATTGTTTATCTTGTTAAGAAAAAAAAGAGAAAACCTTTGTTTGCCTTTTGTTTCCTTATTTGGTGTGATTTGTGGATGGTACAGGAAGAGAAGGAATGATGTCTCCTTTTTCAGTATAGGATAAAATGTAAAGTTTTTCAAAACTATGTGATTAGTGTGAAAAAGTATTTTTTTTCACTTGAATTTTGAATAAATTTTGAGTCAGTCTGATTTGATCATTCTGCATTGACTGAGATTCATTTTGTGGAGAAATATATTTAGTTTTTGTATTTGTTGAATAATTAAGTTGATGTGTATATTGGATAATTAAATTTTTTACCTCAATTAAAGCAAGCTCGTAGATTTATTCTGCTGTAAGAGATAATAATTTTTTCCCTTCTTTGCCACTAACTATTTCAATTATTGAGCCTGTGTCATCTTTAAGATTAACATCAAATCGGCACATGTAGTAATATGTATTAATACTTTGGTTAATAAAAAGAGATATCTTACTAATATTGTGGTTGAATATGTGTACAATATTAGGACAGAAGTACCTGAAAGTCAACATATTTCATTGATGACAATTCATACATTGAAATTTTCTTTTTTACTGAGGTTCGAGCTTCTCATGGACAGTTTGGACAAGTTAAAATATAACAACATTTGAGGATGATTGGCAGGGTTATTTTCCCCTTGATGGTGAAGGCACAATCCTATGAAAAAATGTGATAGTAAGCATTACAAGGGTAAATTCTTCTGCAAATTATAAATCAAATGAATATAAATTATACTAACGTCTTGTTGTTGTGATGGAATGGTGATGATTGAAACTATTTCTTTGTTTACTGGACTAGAGATCAAAGATCCAAATTGGGATGTGCTTCTTGCAGAAATAGAGTTGAGCATTTTACTATTTTCCGTGACCCTATTTAAGTTGGTATTGCGGAGATTTTAGCATAATAATAATTAGATAGAAATTAGTACAAAGTAGAGTATAGTAAGTTAATACCATGACTGCAGTTATAGGCATTCTAAATAAGGTGGATCAATCTGTATCGTTTTGTTAAATATGATTGTCAAAGATATGCCTACATTAATGATAATAATAATGATGTTATTGAAGAAAGTAGAAGTTGATATAAATAAATTAATTGCAGTAATGCTTGATTCAAGAAAAATAAAATTTGATGTAGATGCCACGTATAAGATGGGTGGTTGACGTTATTTGTAAAATTAAATTATTTAGTTTATCATTGAATTTGGATACCCTAATATGCTTAATACAGATGATCAGATGTTGTTGAAACTGTGTAAGGAGTTTCTTGTCTTCGTCCTCAATAAGAGCTTCCTCCCATAATGAGAATGTGTAAGCTTGTTTGTTGTGTATAACAAAATAATTAATATATTGTATATTTTTATATTGTGAAACAATAAGAATGGTTGAAAATTTTGCTAATATGATTGATATCAATGACAATGAGTTCTTGCAATCTTTTTCGGATGTTTGTAACATATCTTGGTGGAAAGCAATTGACAACTACTGCT
>NW_025827568.1:0-1129 GCF_002878395.1 Capsicum annuum | reverse complement strand
GGCAAACAAGTATCAAAGGAATCATTGGTTCGTGATTTTTCAAGTTCGACAAACGATATTCTGAATGTTAACAATAATATGGTTGGACGTGATGATCAAAAGGAACGCTTGTTAGAAGATCTGACTGGAAGCTACTCTGGTGAACCCAAAGTCATCCCGATTGTCGGGATGGGAGGCATAGGTAAAACAACCTTCGCGAAATAAGTTTACTATCATGAATCAATTCTACGCCGTTTTGATGTTCGTGCCTGGGCTACTGTATATCAACAGCAAAACATAAAGGAAATTTTACTGAGCCTTCTGCAATCGACAATCAAAATGGATGACACGGTTAAGACGAAAGGTGAAGCAAAGCTAGAAGACATGCTGCAGAAAAGTTTAAAGAGAAAGAGGTACATAATTGTGTTGGATGATATCTGGAGTTGTGGTGTGTGGGATGGTGTGATACGATGCTTTTCGACTGAAGACAATGCAGGGAGTCGAATACTGTTGACTACCCGTAACGATGAAGTAGCTTGTTATGCTGGTGTAGAGAATCTTTCTTTGCGGATGAGCTTCATGGATCAAGATGAGAGTTGGAGTCTTTTCAAAAGTGCAGCATTTTCAAGTGAAGCTTTACCATATGAGTTCGAAACTGTTGGAAAGCAAATCGCAGATGAATGTCACGGGTTACCACTAACTATTTTCGTGGTTGCTGGACTTCTCAAATCTACAAGGGCAATAGAAGATTGGGAAAGTGTAGCTAACGATGTCAAGTCATTTCTCACAAATGATCTTGACGAACAATGTTCACGTGTGCTTGGGTTGAGTTACAATCACTTGACTAGCGATCTAAAAACATGTCTTCTGCATTTCAGAATTTTTCCAGAAGACAGTAAGATACCAGCGAAGAATTTGATGAGATCATGGATGGCTGAGGGGTTCCTGAAGTTGGAAAATGATTTGGAAGGAGAGGCTAAGAAGTGTTTGCAAGAGCTTGTCGACAGATGTCTAGTTCTCATCTGCAAGAAAAGTCTAGATGAACAAAAATTAGATCATGTAAGGTTTATGATCTAATATATGACCTGTGCGTCAGAGAAATACAAAGGGAGAACATTTTTATCATTGTGCTTGGCGCATCAGATTCACA
>NW_025827567.1:0-1192 GCF_002878395.1 Capsicum annuum | reverse complement strand
ATTATCTGGCCGCCAGGGCAACTAATTAAGTTTTTATATACTCCCTCAGTCTCAAAAAAAAATAATTTATTTTAATTTGACATGAAATTTTAAAAAAGAAAAAGAAAAATTGAATTTTATAATTTTAAATATGTTATGCAAAAAATTAAAATTAAAATATTATCAAAAAAGAAAAAATTTATTCTTTTTAAAATAGATTAAAAAATAAAAAGAAATCATCTTTTTTAAACGAAGAAAGTATATCTTCTCTATTATTATTATTATATATTAAAAGAGTATATGTCATAAATATTCGGTAGTAGTGTTCGTGTGTTGATTAAAGTATTTATTACATTGTAGTATTGTTGTGAGGTTATCTGGATATTTTTATTTATTAAGATCTATTATTTTTTGTGTTTTTATTACATTTTTTTTTATATCAATTTTTACATTAAGCCAAGGGTCTATTAAATATAACCTTACCTCACCTCACCTCTAAGGTAAAAGTACAATTTCTTGATAAGTAAATTTGAGATAAACTCACAAAAACGGTCGAGTTATTTGAGCATGTGAGCTTAAACGAAGGATATAAAGGGCGACCTGGTGCACTAAAATTTCCGCTATGTGCAGGATGTTGCTTCCAAGGCTTGAACCCGTGACCTTCTGGTCACATGACAACAACTTTACCGGTTACTCCAAGACTCCCCTTCACTGAAATGGAGGATATACAAATTTAAAAAATCGTCGCCAGTGATGGAACCACCTTATGATTAGGGGGTTTATCCGAATCTCCTTTGATGAAAAATTATACTATTTATATGGTTAAAATTATTTTTTATGTATATATGATTGATGTTGAACCCCCTTCGACTAATTCTTGTGTCTACTTTTTTCGATTTTGAACACCCTTAATGAAAATTCTGATTTCGCCACTGCTCTCCGTATGTTGTCTCGCTCGAGCAATATGAGTTTGATGCGTAGTGTTATTTACCTCTCCAATATGATTTGGGAACTATTATACTAAAGTGAAATTTCCATATATACTATTTCTATCTGAATATTTGCATTCTATTTATAGTCACATTTACACATAGGAATATGTATATTTTATGTATAGTCACATTTACATGGATGAATATTTGCATTCAAATGTGAATATTTATATGCAATACTCTATTTTAAGAAACAAATTATGACAACTAATATATTACCA
>NW_025827566.1:0-1980 GCF_002878395.1 Capsicum annuum | reverse complement strand
AATTAGTACTGCTCTGAGTGACCTTCATTTTACTGCAGGGTTAAGCATGTATTGATGACTACGTCCCTTTTAGTTTATGGTGCAATGACTATGTCATGGATTTGCGACAAAATAACAGAGTCTGGATTTGGTATTTATTTCCTTAGCTGCTTCTTTCTGTGTCTTTTTTTCCTTCCTTTTTTGTTTATTTTTTAGGTTTCTAATTCTGCTTGTTTTTAAGCATTTTGATGTTTTTCTGTTAGAGATGAAGTCCTTGACCCCCCCCCCCCCCCTCAAAATAAGAAAAGGAGGATGGAAATGGAGTTGCATAGGAAAGAGTTCTAAAAATGGGTCAACAACCTTTTGAATTTGTCAATTGTGTTTAAACTTTAGTTTAGGGGAAGTGGAATGCATTTTTGTGAAAAGAAAACTAGGTCCATGTCGAGTGAGCTGGCAGCTTGAGGCAGGCAGAATCTGCTCCACAGTGACTGGTAGATTTGATTGAAATCTGCTCCACAAATCAGCTAGCAAATTTGATTGTAATCAGCTCATGTAAATATGGGATAGCATGTATCTTAGGAAAATAGATTAGTAATTATTCTAGGAAATAGATTAGGGGAAATCCCAAGATTCAGGGATTGGTTAGTTTATTTTGATCTTACTTTTCTCTTATAAATACTGTAAATTCTATGAATAAAAAGTATACTTTTGCAGTATCTAAACTTTTTGTTCATTTGTCTGGGACATAAGGAATAGTAAACTAGTGACATGATGACTCTTGTTATAGCTGATGAAAGAAGTAGCACTGGCTGTTGAAGTTGTATGGCATACATTTGGTGTTCCTATTATAATTTTTCTGTTTAAATCTGAGACTGTAACCCAAGGGTGTGGCCTAGTGGGCAATGAAGTGGGTTGAAAACATGAGGTCTCTGGTTCAAATCCCAGCAGAGACAAAAAAGGCATAAGGTCATTTTTTCCATCCGTCCTAGCCTTGGTGGACAGAGTTACTTGATATCCGTTGCTGGTGGGAGGTGGCAGGTATCCCATAGATTTAGTCGAGGTGTGCTAAAGCTGGCCCAGACACCATGACTACCCAAAAAAAAAAGAGAACGGTAGAAGTTTGAAGAATTATGTAATTGACTGAAATTCGCTGACCCCAACTAATTTGGTGTAGACTTGGTTTATCTACTGATGTATTTGAGGAATTATGTAATTGACTGAAATTAGCCGACCCCAATTAATGCGGTAATGAGACTTAGTCCATTGATTGATGTGAGTCATATCGGAATGAAATTACATTTGGTTTATTCTTCCTTTGCTGTTTCCTTGCTCTTGCTATTTCATGTTGTTGACAACTACTGGATGGTTCAGGTCAAGGATCAACTTTGATTATTTGTGTGGGCATTTTGACTGGCTACACAGATACATTGCAGAAAATGTTAACTCAAATAGCAGGTGGGTTAAAAATGAGACTGTAGTTTCTTAATTCTTTTTGATTATTGTTTTCTATTTGCAAGGATATCAGGATGTTATCAGGATGTAAATTGATTATTTCTTCTGTCCCGAGCCCATTTTAAAGTTGTGGTGGAGTTTGGTAATGATCTGAGGAATAGTTGGAAGTACATAACATTATAATTTTATAAAAGGATTGAATAGTTCAGTCCCTCTGAATTCTTGATTAAAGTTTCCCTTTATCCTTAACATACACAGGTAGTAGCGGGAGTTGGTGGCCTTATGTACTTGCGGTACTAGGTGTTTTTACTCTTGTTACAATGTGGGCTGTCGTCGTGAGTGAAGGATGCCGAAAAGTTAAGCTGCAGTATTATGGTTTTAAAGTTGCTTCTGCTGCGAGGTGACTTGAACCCTGAAGTGCTGTTGATTTGCATTTTCTTTTGTTGGAAGCCAGATTTTATGTGGTTGACTAATGTGAAAATGCCATAGGCGTAGTTACATGTATCTTAATGCTTCTGTTAAGTTTTTTACTAGCTAAGATTTCTGGGG
>NW_025827565.1:0-1213 GCF_002878395.1 Capsicum annuum | reverse complement strand
CCCCCCCCCAGCGGGGTACGGACAGGACAGGTAAAGGGGGGGGTATGCACAGCGGGAGGGGGGGGGAAACGGCGGCGGTCGGCGCCGTAGGGTGGCGGGGAGCGGCGAAGGGGGTCGGCGCCGAGGACCGGAGGTCGGGGCCAGCGGTCGGGTCGGGTCGGCGCCGAAGGTCAGCGACGGCGCCGGTGACGGGGGACCGGTGCGAGAGAGGGGGAGAGAGGGTAGGGAGAGAGAGAGAGAGAGCCGTTAGGGCGGCGCCTGGGGCCAGAGGTCGGGTCGGGTCGGGTCGGCGACGGCGACGGGGCCGGTGACCGGTGCGAGCGAGAGAGAGGGTAGGGAGGAAGAGAGAGAGAGAGAGCCATTAGGGGCACAAGATTAAAGACGCTGCAAGATGAAAGGTCATATTAAAAATTCAGTCAAAAGCTCTACGTATATTCTACTCAATCTTTTTAAATCTCATTTTATGGGAATACGTTGAATATAATGTTGACGATGTGTGATGGTCTATACAATTTCTTGATAAGTAAATTTGAGATAAATTCACAAAAACGGTCGAGTTGTTTGAGCATGTGAGCTTAAACGAAGGATATAAAGGGCGACCTGGTGCACTAAAGTTCCCGCTATGTGCAGGGTGTTGCTTCCAAGGCTTGAACCCGCGACCTTCTGGTCACATGACAACAACTTTACCGGTTACTCCAAGACTCCCCTTCACTGAAACGGAGGATATACAGATTTAAAATCTCGTCGCCAGTGATGGAACCACCTTATGATTAGGGGGTTTATCCGAACCCCCTTTGATGAAAAATTATACTATTTATATGGTTAAAATTATTTTTTATGTATATATGATTGATGTTGAACCCCCTTCGACTAGTTCTTGTGTCTACTTCTTTCTATTTTGAACACCCTTAATGAAAATTCTGATTTCGCCATTGCTCTCCGTATGTTGTCTCGCTCGAGCAATATGAGTTTGATGCGTAGTGTTATTTACCTCTCCAATATGATTTGCGAACTATTATACTAAAGTGAAATTTCCATATATAATATCTCTATCTGAATATTTGCATTCTATTTATAGTCACATTTACACATAGGAATATGTATATTTTATGTATAGTCACATTTACATCGATGAATATTTGCATTCAAATGTGAATATTTATATTCAATACTCTATTTTAAGAAACAAATTATGACAACTAATATATTACCA
>NW_025827564.1:0-1010 GCF_002878395.1 Capsicum annuum | reverse complement strand
ATTTTCTTAGAGGCTTGCCAGACTAGTATAGATGTTGGGAGTTGACGAATAAGTCGTATTTTGTTATCTTTCTGAAATTCTTTTATTCTTGGATGATGATTACTCTGTTGATATTTGAGGGTTATTTATGGAAACCCCGTTGATTTGTGTTGAACTGAATAAAAATGGCTCAAAGGGTTAGCTTGGGGCTACTCGTAGCCTCAAGCACCGTGTGACGCTCCGGGACCCATTTTCTGGGGCATTACAAAAGTATTTTACAGATTTCAAAACTAAGTGTAATGGATCACAAGATTTACATTATATGCGTTACTATTTATGATTTATGATCTTCAAATTTCAGATTACTCAAGCCTGTGTGAGTCATTTACATTTAGCATGCATGATTTTATAAATTGTGATTATGTTGTTTACTTATTGCATTCACCCCCATATGCTCAGTACATCATGAAAGTACTGATCCACATATATGTCTATGTGCTACATTGTCTCATAATGTAGGTTCAGGTGCTCAATCTCAGTAACGTGAGTGATTTTCTAGCATCTCATCTACATCCCTACAGTTGGTGAGTCCTCATAGTCAGGGACTTAGCTATTCATATTTCCAGTTTATTAGTAGATATTTCAGTACTCATTTAAGATTGTTTGAGTCAGCTGGGGCCTGTCCCGATGACTCTCTAGATTTAGTCAGTAGAGGTTTGTCGGACTACTAGATTTAGTTTTAGACTTTTGATTCAGTATTCAGATTTTTGGTATTGTTTTACCAAGACTTGTGAGATTAGTATGCTTCGAAGAAGATTTCCGCATTTATTATGTTTTCATATTCATATTTCCCCTATGTTGAGATACTAAATATTTATTATGTTTTCATATTCATATTTCCCCTATGTTGAGATCCAGATTTAGTACAAACGGAGCCAGGGTTAGCTCAGGACTACTTGTAGTTCGAAGCACCGTGTGGCATCTTGGAATTAGATTTCGGGGCATTACAGGATCACAATCTCATATCACTC
>NW_025827563.1:0-1032 GCF_002878395.1 Capsicum annuum | reverse complement strand
AGTTCTGTAGTGTGGGCTTGATAATAACATTTTTGGTTTGCATTATTGTCTAGACTGTGTGCTCTTAGTGCTATTGGTTGGTGCAGTCTCTAGTCTCTGATTGTTATGGAAAATGGTGTTGACTTAGGGCCATGTCTTTGGGTGGATCTTGGGTTGGGGTCGGGGTAGGGTAGGGAGAAGGAAGGGTAAAAGGGCTAAAGGTGGTTGTAGGTTGAGAGTAGGATCATGGAAAATATGTTCTTTATTAGAGAAATCATTAGTGCTAGTGAAAATTCTTAGAAAAAAGGTGAATTAATATAGCTTGTCTCCAAGATACCAAATAGGTAGTTAATAAGGCGAGGGTATTAGATTGTTATAAGTTGTGGTACTCAGGAAGCGTGACGAATAGGAATGGTGTAGGTATCCTAGTAGATGATGCGCTCAGAAAGCAAGTGGTAGAGGTTAAGAGTGTCAACAATAGGATGATGTCAATTAAACTAGTTATTGTAGAGTCTTCTTGGAATATTATTCGTGCATATGCCCCACATATAGGCTTGGATGAGGATGAGAAAAAGAGGTTTTGGGAGGCTTTGGACTAGATGGTGAGAGATGTCCTTAGTAATGATAAGCTTTTTATAGGAGGGGATTTCAATGGGCACATAGGGTCTTCTTCAAGGGGTTATGATGATGTGCATGAAGGCTGTGGGTTTGGTATAAGGAATACCGAAGGAGTGGAACTTTTGAATTTTGCTCGGGTGTTTGGATTAGTGGTAAGTTGTTAATTCAAACTTTCCCAAGAAGGAGGTTCACTTGGTACCTTCAATAATTCGCTGTCCAAGACCCAGATTGACTTTTTGCTCCCCGGGAAAGAATATAAGAGTATTTGTAAGGACTATAACTTCTTATCGAGTGAGAGTCTTTTGACTCAATATTGGCTTTTGGTGATGGACTTGGAGATCATAAAGGAGCAGAGGAGTAGAGGTATGGAGTATCATCCAAGTATCAAATGGGGCAATCTGACTTTGGCTAGTGCACTGGATATAAGGGATAAGT
>NW_025827562.1:0-3480 GCF_002878395.1 Capsicum annuum | reverse complement strand
AAAGGATTGAATTTGAATGAGTTAGGCAAAAAGGCATAACTGTTCACCTCCATTTATTAATACTAGTGACTTTTTGATTACTTTGGAAAGTTGTGACTTGATAAAATTCTTTTTAGTAACCTTTTTTTTGAGTTGTGACTACAAGTTATATATCTGTTGCATCAGATAATCTATTTGTGACAACAGATATAAAATTTGTTGCAACAAATCTACGATCTGTTGTAACAGATAATATATCTGTTGTAACATATATCTTTTTAATAATCATTATATCTTTATCTTTAATCCAAATTTGGTGACTTTTTTATAACACACCAATTTTCTGAATCAGAATGCTACACGGTGCTCATGACCCCGAAAGACCACAAGCTAATCCATGACTGATATCTGTACCTGTATACTGCATAATATATCATAAAATACGGAAACATGAACATGAAAGGCCATAAGGTTCGAACTGAATAAACATTTGATAACAAAATGTCTGAAAAAGGTATAACAATACCAAAATAAGTCATAAATACTGAAAATAATGTGATCTGAATATCTAATCTGACATCTAGTGTGAAAGCCTCTAACTGAACTGAATAAGGAGTTGAAGGAACATGTCTCCAACTAACTCCATATAGCAACTGAATAGTAAATATAACAATAATCATATCATCCTCGAATGAGAAGGACTCACAACAAACTCTAAACACTGGAATACTACTGTTGATCTGGAGCTCGTGCCTCTGAACCTATGGTGTAACATAAGAGAAAGCACCATAGCATAAATGCGTTAGTATGTTTGAATGTACTGAGTATACTAGTGAGGTAGGCTAAATGCAAAGGGTTATATGCATAAACAATACTGACTGATATAAACGTGAGAATACATACACGCATAAGCAACTATAAATAAACTCGTAGAGATACTGACTATTGAGTTTGACTACTGACAACATGAGTGTACTGATACTGAGATACTGAATAGATGAACGACTATTTTTGATAGTTTAAATTATGAAGAACTAGTTTGGTTAACTGTGTCTAACAGTCCTGAAGCTGAATACTGATATCATGAATTTTGGTAATTGATATGACTGATATATGACTTTAGAAAACTGATATAACTAATATAATTGTGATGATCAGCCTAACTGATGTAACTGATACTGGGTGACTATATCTAACAGTCTAAGTTCTGATGAAACTATTAGAGTTCTGTTTTATATAGAGTAACTGAATTTGAGATCAATCCTATCTAGCGGGTAATCTTTAAATCTGATGATTCTAATACTGTTTAGCTATAGTTGAGATTAGTCCTGTCTAATGGGTGATCTTGAAGTCTATTTATAATGATAAGGATTGATTGTATCTAACAGTACTGAATCTGTATTACTGAACTGTGTTGACTGTATTTAACAGTCTTGAATCTGTAACTAAAATTGTGGGATGTATTCATCTAACCAACATACCCCAAGCTAAGCTGACTGGGGTCCAATATCTACCCAGACTGGAAGGGTGTCAATACCGTACCACTGGTAAGGACAACATGTGAGCAACCCTCATATAACAGGTAAATCTAGTGAGAACGGTGGGAACCCTTATATAATAGGTTAAGCCACCTCATCTACCCTCATATAACAGGCTGCGATGTCTCAATCTATGCTGGCTATATAGTTCTAGAACTTAGGGATTGCTTCTAAGGATCTCAATCCTAATCAAGCGGGTGAGTCCCCATACCTAGGATCACTCGATGCTGAATCCTACTCTCATCTGAAAGACACTGAACTAAATAACAGGGCTGAACTGAATAACTGAACTGAACTGATTAGCTAAACTGATACCGATTAACTCGATTAATACTAGTGGTATTATTTAGCGGATCTAAACTAAGTTTACTGGATTTCGATGACTGACGGAATGTACTGAGTTTTGAGAACTGGTTAAGAGTACTGAAGTTACTGAGATTGACTTTGAATACTGAGGTTACAGATATTACTGAGTACTGAGGTCACTGAAATTACTGAACTACTGAGATTACTAAGTTTTCCTGAGTCACATGACTGACTGAATTCTACTGAATCATGGCTTGATTTTGTATATCGTGAAACATGACATAGCTCTAGGTACATACCTATATTTTTGGGTACGAATATCCTCAGGACTCGATGGAAGGAAATAGACATAACATGACTGACTTGATCATAAGATTGGAGTCAACAATTCACATTGTCATAAGTAGGGGATATTATACTTCATGTATTTTTTCAACATCTCAAACATGGTAGGGGAAAGCATGGATATATTTCATGTACAAAATTCATATCTCCATTATTATACATGCTTCATACCACTACAATAACAACACATAAATAGCATGGAAATCCATATTTAAGTGTATAGCTAACATGGACTTGTCATTTAGATATCATGGAATCATGTAAATATGAATTTCTAGCATCCTAGGAATTTTATCAAACACCTTGCATGCATTATTTAAGGCATAGGTTTATTTCATACTTGTATCATATTAAACCACCCAAATTTCGTGTTTTTCAACTGACAACCACATATATTCCATGAAAACACCTTTAGTTATCATCTTGAAACTTAAACAACAATCATCAACAAGTACATGCTCATATAACCACAAAAAGTTTACAAAATAACATCTAAAAGTATGATTCTTGAGCTCTATGAACGAATTGAATCCATAGATAAACACTACGTATACCTTAGAAAGGAAACCTTGATTATTTGCTAGAGAGTTCTTGGATTGGGAAACTTAATTATTGATTATCTTGGAAAAAGGCTTGAATCTTGATTTTGAGAGATGAGTTTGATGAAAACCCTAATCTTATAGTTGAGAGCATATGAGAGGTTTTTGAGATGCTTAACTGAAGAAAAATGGGAAAAATTATGCCTCTTTAGGGTTATAAGTTATGGGAAGTGAAGGGAAAAGACCAAAATACCCATATAAAATAAATTTCTAGTTGCTGAAAATCATAGCTGACGACCTTCGTGGTAAGGCTTTACAAATATGGTAAGCTACCGTGAATGTCATCACACAGAATCTGGTTTCTGCCTAAGGCTGCGACCTTCATGGTAAGGCATCACAAATATGGTAAGCTACTATGAATGTCGTCACTTAGGAGCTGGTTTCTGTCTAATGCCGACGACCTTCATGGTAAGGCATCACAAATGTGGTAAGCTACCATGAATGTCGTCACTTAGGAGCTAGTTTCTACGTAAGGCTGATGACCTTCGTGGTAGGGCATCACAAATGTGGTATGTTACCAGGAATGTCGTCACACAGTTTCCAGCCTGACATACTGGAGTAAAATAGGAATAACTCTTTTCTCTGATATTGTATTTAGGGAAAATTGGTGTAGTTGGAAAGCTAATTCAATTATCTATCTTTGATAGGTCATTAGCTCAAAAATTGCAAGTATAATGAGAGATATGCTTGTTTGAAGTTGACTATACCAATAT
>NW_025827561.1:0-1119 GCF_002878395.1 Capsicum annuum | reverse complement strand
TTTCAACTTGACATTGGGATCAAATGGTGAAGACAAACTAGAACAATGCAAACAACCATACTCTTTGAGAAGATCAAGAGCAAACTTTCTTTGAGACATAATCACTCATCCCTTTCCATACAATACTTCTAAGCCTAAGAAATAATAAAGTTTACCAAGATCTTTGATTTTAAAGGTATCATGAAGAAATTTTTTGAGTTGATGGATTTCTGAGTGATCAGTCCCTGTAATGATCACATCATCTACATATAATACCACAAATATGGAAGACTCAGGAGATTTTTTAAAGAACAAAGAATAGTCGTACATGGAATGACTATAACCTTTTGAAAATAAAGCAGCAGACAGTTTTTCATACCACTGTCTGCTAGCTTATTTTAAACTGTATAAAGACTAATTCAATTTACACACCATGGATTGACCAGGAACCTAAAGTCCAGGAGGTAAATCCATATATACTTCTTCATGAAGATCTCCATGCAAGAAGGCATTATTCATATCTAGCTGGTATATGTCCCACTCTTTCTTAATTGTACAAGCTATCAATGTTCTCACTGTTGTCACTTAACAACAGGGGAAAAAGTTTCAGTGTAGTCAATTCCTTCTTGTTAAGTATATCATTTTACTACTATTCTGTCCTTATACCTTTCCATACTACCATTTTCTTTTTGTTTGATTTTATAAACCCACCTAAAACCTATACTTTTCTTTCCCTCAGGTAGCTGAACAAGATCCTAAGTGTTGTTGTTATGAAGATCTTTAAACTCTTGTACCATTACTACTTGCCAAGCAGGGTAAAGAGCTGCCTCCCCATAAGATGATGGTTCATTATCATAGCAAACATTATTAACCAGCTGGTGACTATTAGGACTTAAAGTTTTAGGAGAAATATGCTTATTGAGTAAAGACATAGTACTTAGGGGCATAATGGAAGAGTGTGGTATAGTGGAAGTTGGTGATCTAGTGGAGGCAGATGGTGCATTGTTCTTGATGAAAGGTAATGTGTAAATATAATCAGTGAGATGTTTGGATATATGATGATTTCTTTTTGATCTTCTGATAGGTAAATTGGTGTGTGGTTCCTGAGGACTTGGTGCTTCAGTAGTTGTATTATTATCA
>NW_025827560.1:0-1089 GCF_002878395.1 Capsicum annuum | reverse complement strand
ATTATTATTATTATTATTATTATTATTATTATTATTATTATTATTATAGCTGCAACACCTAACTTTTTTTTTAATTAAAAAATCGAACCCGCGCAGTAGGCTGAAGTAAGCGCCCAAGAAGAGCAAATAACACCACTGGGCTATTTAAGTGTCTTGTGTCATGTGGTTCAACATTAATTAACGGACATAAATATAGATTTTCTACCTTATATATATAACGTAATTTTTTTTACCAAGGGGGTTTGGGTGAACCCCGTGGCAACCACGTGGGTTCGCCCTGCATTAATTTAATATATTTTAATAACGTTAATTTAATAACATTGTAATACGTTAATTTGATAACGTTAATTTAATATACTACTACTACTATCCTTAATAGCGTTAATTTAATAGCGTTTTATTAAAACTATAATTTTTTTTATTAGTATAGTTTCATCTTTAATTTAATATTTAAATAAATTATATTTAGATATATTATATAACTTAAATTTGCCCTCTACTTTATAATATATATACATACCCGCGCGATTTTTTCATATGAGGCCGACCCACCTAATTAATAAATCTTCAATACTGCTCTTTTTTCGCAATGACAAAAGAAATTAGATGCCATTTTCATCTTTGAGCCAAAAATAATTAAAAAAATAATAGTGAAAAGTCATTTAAAGGTCATATTTGTGCAGTTTTGAATAGTTAAAGGTCATATTTGTGTACTGTTAAAGTTTAAGGTCATATTTATGTATTATGCCCTTAGATTTTAAGCTGGATGCGCCCAGTTTTGCATGTTGAACACGCGTTTTGCCAAGTAGGATTGGAGGTCATATTTGTGCAGTTTTGAATAGTTAAAGGTCATATTTGTGCACTATCAAAGTTTAAGGTCAAAGTTATAATTTGATGTCAAATTTATGATCATTTTTATGTATTAACTCTAAATTATATTAGTTTGATGTATACATTGAATGCTGGTAAATTGAATGCTGGTAAATTTGTACTAGGACCTAAGTAGTAGTAGTACAAGTTTTTTTTTCAAAAAACTCCAAACATGACCTTGTGGTTTCAAACCAAGACTTAAACAAAAAGTGAAGGACC
>NW_025827559.1:0-1727 GCF_002878395.1 Capsicum annuum | reverse complement strand
TGATCTTGTATATTTATATGTATCTTCCTTCCACTTGCACTTTGCATATTGGCCAGTGATATACAGTATAGTATTGAGATTCATGAAGATGACTGGAATAGGATAGCTCATCCTTGTACTTTTTTAGTCTTAATGTGTTAGTCTCTTGGACATAAATATGATAGTTTATCCTTATTAGTCTCTTGGACATAAATATGATGGTTTATCCTTGTTACCTTATAGGCTGTCTTATATGGATGCTGGATGTTTGAGTGTAATTTTTATTATATTTGTACATTATATGTATCTGCCTTATCTTTGGAGCTCAGTTAGTAGTTTCCTACGGAGTACCATTTGTTTGGTACACATACTACACCTCTGCAGCCTGCAGATTATACTATGAGTTATCACCGTTGATATGTGCATCATTTGGATCAGCCATTTGTAACACCTCGTATTCAAGTACGTGTATTGGCGTATTCAAGTACGTGTATTGGTCTTATTTCTATGGAATTAATTTTTTTATTTTATTTATGCCGGAATTTTCCCGTATAAGCTTTCCAACGATATAAAGATTTTCAAAAATGGATAGGTTTCGGATATAATCGAGCACGTTCGAAACTATAAAACGGTGGCCGGGATATTTGGGAATAGTAAATGTGTAGGAAAATTTCCTGCACACAAACTACTGAGGCCAGCCGAATTTTTGGGTCAACTTCGAATGATCATAACTCCTTTAATATAATGAACTGGGAGAGCTGCGACCTATGAAAAGAAAGATCTTTGAGTCGTCTTTCCAATGAAATTGGTTTCATCCAAATCCAACGTCTGAGTAAGGAGTTATACTCGATTTACTTCAGCCTGTCAAAACAGATTTTTAGGGTCAACTTTAAAAGACCATAACTCTTTGTACAGGACGAACAGGGTGGCCTACTTTATATGAAATGAAAGCCCTTTGAATTATCCTTCCAACGATACCAATGAAACCCAAATTCGATATCGTAGCAAAGAGTTATGGTCGATCTACTTTAGCTTAACAAAACAGTCCTCCAAAGGACAAATTTGACATTATTTAAATTTTAAAGGCATTTTGGTCATTTCCTATTACATTATGGACGGGAATATGTGTATATATACATGTATGTGAGTTCAAAAACTCATTTTCATCATCAATCATTGAGAAAGAACAAACCCTAGCCAAATTTGACCTTTAAATTACTTTTGATTCAACCGTAGAAATTCCAAAGTAATTCGATAACTGCGTTTGTCATCTCGAGAGCTTCGAACGACACCTATTATTGGTGCAAACAGGAGCATAATCAAGAGGTGAATTCTAAGGTATGAATATTGTTTGCCTTTGCCTCATAGATTAAGCTAATTCGTAGAATGGTGATGCTATTATGCTAGATTTGGGATGTAGCTCAAGTGTTGGAAGCATAGTTAGCACAATTAACCTTATTTGAGCAATTTTAGTTATCTTTAAATCATAATTTAGGTAGAGTTAACTTAATTGTTCATGTTCAAGATGGAATTCATATCTTAGAATTGCTTATGGATTATGTACCATCAAGAAGTCAATTTAGATACCTTAGCCTAGTTCAAGGTATAAATTGCCTAAGTATGGAATTTGAGGATTAGAAGTGGGTTCTCCCGTCCACCTTGGGCCAAGACTTGTGATAGCCCTTGTGGATGTATTTACGGATGTTAGGCATAGTTGAGACTAATGAGACTTTTGTATAAGGTTACTT
>NW_025827558.1:0-1238 GCF_002878395.1 Capsicum annuum | reverse complement strand
CCTTACCCTTTCAAGGAAGGGGAAAAAATGACATTATATATAACATACTTAAATAGAAACTAAACAAATCCTATTTTTCAAAACTCCTATTTTATTTTGGGTGGATTTAAAATGAATTAGAATTAAGAAATAGGATTTTAGGGATAAGGAATAAATTAAACAAACAAACTGTGGATAAATCCAAGCGAGCTTTTCTTAAATTCAAGCAATCTTTTCATAGGAGTTTTCCCCCGATTCAATCAGGGGATCGAATTGATTATAGAAACATGAGTTTAACTAGTCGATTTATTAGTGAACAAGGAAAAATATTATCAAGATGCGTGAATAGATTTACCTTGAAATAACAACGATTAATCACTCTTGCTATAAAACAAGCCCGTATTTTATCTTTGTTACCTTTTCTCAATAATGACAAACAATTTGAAAGAACTGAGTTGACCGCTAGAACTACTGGTTTTAAAGCCCAAAATAAATAGGCTTACTTTTTCTTTACTTGAATCATAATTACTCAAATCTAGATTTGAGTATCGTGTCGTAAGAAACAAATAAATCAGAAAAAACAAAATCTGTTTTTATTGAATTGAACGTGTTCATTCATTTTGACTACTTTAGCATATTTCTCATACTAATTTCTAACTCGTCCGGTAGAAGAAACCTCCATTTATTCTTAGAAGAGCCTGGGGAGTTTTTAAAGCCTCCGGTAAAGACTCCAGGTTGATTTTGTTCAAAATCATATAAAAACAATTCCTATTTGATATAGCTATTTGTGCAAGTATTTTATGGTTAATAAGAAACCGTCTATTGTACAGATTGTATATTAATTTACTATAACTATGGGAGACTCCCCCTTTGCGAATTGTTGCGTTTATCCGAGTGATCCACAAACGACAAAAATCTCTCTTTTTCCTACCCCTATCCCGATGAGCCAAAGCTAAAGCTCTTATTTTCTGTTGAGTAATAATTCTAGTAAGCCTTGAATGAGCCCCTCGAAAGCTTGATGCAAATAAATGAATTTTTTTCTACGTCTCCGAGCTATATATCCCCGTTTAATTCTGGTTATTGAATAAATGAAAATTTGACAAATTATTAATTGATTACCTTTCTTTCAGTTATTCCTTTCCCCCTTCCTAGTCTATTAATAACAAAACGGATTTTTCCATTGTATAAAATAAAAATTCCAATGGCTTTGGATACTCTAACCTTCCCGACCACGATTTTGTTATTTTTTTTTTAGGTAT
>NW_025827557.1:0-1101 GCF_002878395.1 Capsicum annuum | reverse complement strand
ACATCAGGAGTTTCTTGGGTTTGGTTGGGTATTACAGATGGTTTTATGAAGGTTTTCTTCTATTGCTTACCCTATTCCTTGATTGACTCAAAATAAAGTCAAATTTTAGTAGTCAGATTACTGAGAGAAGAGTCTTGAGGAGTTCAAGACTCAACTCATTTCCAACCCAGTCTTGACTTTGGCAGATGGTTTAGTTGGATTTATATTTTATTATGATTCTTCCAGTGTTTATCTTGGTTTTGTTTTTATACAGAGAGGCAAGGTCATAGACTACTCTTCTAGACAGCTTAAACCCCATGAAATGAACTATCCTACCTATGATCTTGAGTTTGCAATAGGTTTTTTGCCTTGAATATTTGGAGGCATCATCTTCATGGGGTCCATGTTATTATGTTCATGGATCATAAGAGTTTACAATACATATTCACTTAGAAAGATGTGAATCTTTATCAAAGAAAGTGGCCTTAGTTGTTAAAAGATTTTTATATGAATGTGTTGTATAACCAAGACAAGGGCAATATAGTGGCGGATAGATTGTCTATGGGTAGTGTTGCCCATATAGAAAATGATAAGAAGAAGTTTGTCCTTGAGGTTCATCAGCTTGCTAGATTAGGTGTTCAATTGGTTGATTCATCTGAAGGTAGTATATCGGTTAACAATAGATTGGAATCTTCATTGGTTACCGAAGTGAAAGAAAAGCAAGATAGGGATCCCAGTCTGGTTAAGTTGAAGGAGGCAATTAGAGAACAAAAGGTGAAGGTTTTCTCCTAAGAGGGGGATGGTGTGCTTCATTGTCAAGGTAGATTATGTGTTTTGTTTTTTGATAGTTTTAAACAATGAAATATAGCATAAGTTCATGATATGTGGTACTTTGTTCATCCAAGAACCACTAATATGTATAGTGACTTACAGGAAATCTATTGGTGGAATAGTATGAAGAAAGATATTGCAGTGTTTGTGGCTAAGTGTTCGAATTATCAATAGGTTAAAGTTAAGCACCAAAGTCCTAATAGTACATTGTATGATTTTAGCTTCCCCACTTGGAAGTGGGAAGTGGTGAACATGGATTTTGTGATAGGTTTGCCTCGTACACATGATTAG
>NW_025827556.1:0-1551 GCF_002878395.1 Capsicum annuum | reverse complement strand
AAATACTTGTGAAATTTTTTTAAGTGAGTCTCACATAAGATGTCAAATTAATTTAAAACATCAAAAGTTAATTTATCATTTTATGTTTATTTCAATTTTTTTTTATTAATATTATTAAGCTTTTTATACTTAGATGACCTATAATAATTACTTAGGGTCGATATAAAAGAATTACGATTGAAGCAGTTAAAGCGGACATGTCATAAATATCAATTTTATTTTTTTAAAATTAAATTTTATTAATTTTCTAATATGAAGATGTCAATTAATAGTTAATTAGAGATGATATAGTAAAATCACGGAGCAAGCAGACAGCTGGAAGCAGACATGTCGACCGTCAGCTGTCTGCTTGAAAGAGCTCCTACTCGCTCTTATATATAGCAGTAATATAAAAAAAAATTGTGTACCTGATGAACATGTGGCTATAATAAGTCCCCTCTAAATTTTATATATATATATTATACCATCAGTTTTAATTTATGTGACACTATTATGCTTATTTAGACTATTAAATAATTTTTTCTTTGACAATTGTTACTTTTTGAGTACATTTTAATATATTAAATTGTTAATTATTGTAAATAACAGTCCTATGGAGAGTCAACAATTTTTTATTTTTTTTTAAAATTCACGATTTTCAAATATTTTTTAAAAAACCATTTCAAATTATTAGCTATTGAGACTTAAATTGCATTTTATGTAGTTTCTAAATATGAAAATTTTATTGAAAAAAGAGAGAGAATATTTTATGTTTGAATTCACACTGAAAATGAGTTAGTGTGACCTACATACTTCGAATCAGGTCACCTAAATTGAAACGAAGGACGTGTTTTTTTATGTAATTTAATTTCTATAAATATAAACTTTAATAAAAGAGCTTGAAGATTCCATTGATCTTATATTCAATATTTTAAATATTTATAATATTTATAAATATAAACGTTAATATAATATAATTTGTAGAAATTTTGACAATATTTATTCAATGACACAATTAAAAAGATTTTATTTTAAAACTATTTTTAGCATGTTGATTTATCTTCAAAGAATTAAAATATTTTTTTTAAAAAAATAATATCATATATGTATTTCTATTTTATGTGTTTTGAAGAATTTATCTTGTTTCTTACCCTTTTTTCGATGCACCTTTTTGGCAGATGAATGCAATATTATGAAATATTTCCTAAAAATATCAACCAAATTTTTTTATGTAAATAGACTTCATTAGGTAATCTAATCTATTAAGAAATTGATATTCTTTCATTAATAATCCATAAGGAAAATTGGGTTGTGCACATATAAAAAAGGTCAAGATATGAGTAATGATACAAGTGAAATGACCGCCTTAGCTTTCGATGACATCATTCAAAGTCACTGCGTGAAGAATCAAGCTTTGGTCCTATGGAGGGCACGGGATCATACTTGTAGGGTTTATTTTGAGCATGCCATCAAACAAACCCGTGTGTGGAAGATTGCTTGGAGCCTTGAAGACTAAGGGACTCACGGGTTTGGACCACATTTGATGGTTCACGGTTTTGGCCCCTTTTATTA
>NW_025827555.1:0-2236 GCF_002878395.1 Capsicum annuum | reverse complement strand
TATCTTAATGCTTCTGTTAAGTTTTTTACTAGCTAAGATTTCTGGGGGACTTATATAACATTATTTGGGTAATAATGGGAACTTAAATTAAGAATTAGCCAGTACTATGGTTAAATTACTACTGACTATAACTGGAGCTGTATGTAGAGTGGAAATTACTTATCAAGGAATAATTGAGTAGCTCATATCAGTGACTAGAATAAATGCATCTAAACTTCCATAATTTTTGTACTTCTCTCAATCAAAGATTTCATGTGCATTCAATACTGAATTAACTGCTTTCTCTTTCATGCCTGATCATGTGTAAGTGGGTGCGACTGATAAGTGGATGTTAATGTACACCATCATATTTGGATGCACAAGCCATGCACTTCACCACCAAATGGAAGAAGTTTGTGGCTGTGCTTGAGTTTGTAGCCTTGTAGGACAACATGTTTGGCTTGTGCCTGCCATGTAAGTATGGATATGTTCACACATGCGCGTGCGCGCACACACACATACATGTATGTACATTCATGCATACAAAAAGAAACTGTGCAGTTGGGACTTGTGAGACCCTGAATAGTTTAGTTGGAATCAAATTTGTTATTTGGCTTGGGAGTTAGTTACGACTTAAATCTGTACTACCTAGGAATATAGAAGCCAGTTTTCATACAATTTAGTTCTTTCACATACAGAGATATATTGTATTCATTTGGTAATCGTGTATCATAAATTGTCATCTGATTAAGTTATTCATCTTGAGCAGAAAAGATTCTCCAGTTCCAGAGGTGGAGCCCTATATACCATTCAACATAAATCCCGCAGGAATGCAGCCTATCCTTGTTACCTCTTATCTGTTGGCACTTCCCGGCATCCTTGCAAGGTCACTTTATGTTCAATTGAATTACATTAAAGTCACACCACTACTTTGGTGGTTCTTGACAAAATGCTTTTGGAGTAGAATCTTACCTATATTAGTGGTTTTGAGCCAATATTCTATCAGAGCTGAAGTTGGCATCAGTTTTTTGAGATTTTTCTGATACAGGTTTCTGACACATACTTTCTTTGGCAGTCTTCTTGGTTCAAGGTTTTGGGAACACGTCAGAGACATTTTGAATCCCGACACTTCTCATGGGGCAGATCCGTGGGTTTACTATACAGTTTATGCTTTCTTTGTCTTCCTCTTTAACATATTTGACATTGTAAGTTCCCATTACTTAGCATGTGGAAAGTAGATTTTAAAATGTTACATGCGGACATTCTTTTTCACTTGAAGATAACTGTTTAATTGGAGTGAGTAGAACTTCAACAGAATTAATTCAATACACTAGGTCCTTTTTAACAAGGATGTTTCCGAACTTAAAAAGTTTCTACGCTGTTCCTTGGATTGAAGCACTCCAGGAACCCAAAATACCTGTTGGTCTAATAAAGGTGAAAGAATAAGTAAAAGATACCCAGACTTTCGCTTGTAATGTTCAGGGCAGATGTTGGAAATAGAAATTGAAATCAACCTTTTAAAGTTATTATTAGGTAGCCAGGAGGTCAAAAAAGAATACACCAGATAAGTTTGAGTCCTCTGAATAAAAGTAGGGGAAGAAACAGAGGTCATTTGAGAAAGATGATGTCACGTAAAAAGTTGATGAAAACTGATTCTCTGATTTAAATCTCATATCAATTCCTGTGAGAAAGAAAAGATTTTGAAAGGTTTTCAGGGATATTCTCTCTTGCTCAATTTTACTTAATGTTAAACTTGTAACTAGGCCAACATGCCAAAAGAAATTGCTGATTACTTAAACAAGATAGGCGCTAGAATTCCTAGCATAAAGCCTGGAAAAGCCACAATTGCATATTTGACAAAGATCCAAGCTTCAACACGGTTCTGGGGTATATATCTCTTCTCTCTCTCTCTTTCTCTCTCTCTCTCTTCTTGTGCGATTCACTTACAGATGATACCTTTCTTTTTTATTTTATTGGATTGTTGTGCAGGTGGGCTATTATTAAGTGTTTTGGCCACCACATCTACCATTCTAGATCACTATTTGCGTCGCATCAATGAAGGTTATGCAATAGGATTGACATCAGTGCTAATAATTGTAAGTTGATGGTTTTCAGACTGCATAGTTTCTTTCCAAGCACAAACAGATCCCCCTTCCCCCATGCCAATAGGCTCTCTAACCCTAAGGTAAAGGGAAAAAAGAGGCACAAAGAGAATGTAATGTGGATACCTTAACTTAATCTGTTTGACATCAGTACT
>NW_025827554.1:0-2582 GCF_002878395.1 Capsicum annuum | reverse complement strand
TTCCTACTTTATCTCCTGGCCTATATTGGACAAAGATTTGTGCAATTGAGGCACATTTTATAGTAAACCAGAAGTTTACTAATTCTAATACTTTCATACTTTGACATGATCACCTGGGGCATCTTGGGTCTATAATGATGAGACGAATCATAGAAAATTCAAATGGGCATCCATTAAAGAACTTAAAGGTTCTTTTAAATGGTGAATTTTCATGAAATGATTGTTATCAACGCAAGCTAATTGTGAGGCCATCACTAACAAAACTTAGGATTGAGTCCCCTGTGTTCTTGGAATGAATACATGGGGATATTTGTGAACCCATTCACCCACCTAGTGGGTCGTTTAGATACTTTATGGTCGTAATAGATGCTTCTTCTAGATGGTATCATGTGTTCCTATTGTTATCTCGCAACTTGGCATTTGCATAATTGTTGGCACAAATAATACGATTACAGGTAAAGTTTTCTGATAATCAGATTAAGTATATTCGCCTTGATAATGCTGCAGAATTTTCATCCCAAATATTTAATGACTATTGCTTATTGATTGAGATAAGAGTGAAACATCTTATACCTTATGTTCATACTCAAAATGGCCTTGTCGAGTCATTAATTAAACGTCTGCAGTTGATAGCAAGTCCATTACTTAGAAAACTAAGTTGCCCACTTCTATTTGGGGTCATGCGATTTTGTATGCTGCAACACTTGTTCTTCTTAGACCGATAATTTATCATAAATTTTTTTCATTGCAATTGATTTTGGGTCAAGAGCCTAGTATATCTCATTTGAGATTTTCTTAGTGCGATGTATATGTGCCTATAGCACTACCAAATCGCACCAAGATGGGCCCCCAAAGAAGGTTAGGAATCTATGTTGGGTTTGAATCATCCTCCATTATTCTCTATCTTGAACCATTAATGGGAGATATGTTCACTGCTCGATTTTCAGATTGTCGGTTTGCTGAGATAGTTTTCCCAAAATTAGAGGGAGAAGATAGTGACTTCAAAAGAGAAATTTTATGAAAAAATCCATCACTATCTCATCTTGATCCACGTGTTTCTATTTGTGGGCAAGAAGTACAAAAGATTATTCATCTGCAGAAAATTACAAATCAAATTCCAGATGCATTTATAGATTTAAAAAGGATCACCAAATCACATATTCCTACAGAGAATGTCCCAATTCGAATTAATGTCCCTAAAGGACCATCCACTAGTGTCATAGCTAATGAATCTAAAGCACGATTGAAGCGTGGTAGACTATTAAGTTCTAAGGATCAAAATCCTATAAAAAAAAAAACAAATGGTCAAGATAACACTATGAAAGATCCTCATATGGAAGTTGAAGATATGAACAATATTGATATCCCTGAAGGAATCAATCAGCCTAAGACTCAAGAAAATGAGGAACTATCCTTAAATTCAAGTGATGTTGGAACTAATTTGAATCGATCTAAAATAGTAGTGGGATTATGTCTTTGTATATAATGTTGCAACAAAAATCATGCAAGATAGTGAGGATCTTGAACCTTGATCTGTCACAGAATATCGACAAAGAAATGACTGGCAAAAATGGCAAGAAGCAATTCAATCTGAATTGAATTCACTTGTCAAACGCGAAGTTTTTAGACCTATAGCTCAAACACCTAATGGTGTTAAACCTGTTGGCTATAAATGTGTCTTTTTACAAAAAAGAAATGAGAAAAATAAAATACAAAGGTATAAGGCACGCCTTGTTGCACAAGAATTTTCACAACGGCCTGTTGTCGATTATGACGAGACATATTCACCAGTTATGGACACAATAACGTAGCGTTATCTTATTAGTTTCACTGTCCATAAGAGACTTGAAATGCATTTGATGGATGTGTTAACAACCTATCTATATGGATCACTTGATAATGAGATATACATGAAAATTTTTGAAGGATTTAAAATGCCGGAAGCATATAGCTCAAACCCTTAGGAAATGTATTCTATTAGATTGTAAAGATCATTGTATGGTTTGAAGTAATCTAAACGTATATAGTATAACCTTATTAGTTAAGGAAGGTTATACGAATGATGAAATTTGCCCATGTATTTTTATAAAGAAAACAACGTCGAAGTTTGTTATATTTGTCGTCTATGTCGATGACATAAACGTTATTGGAACTCCAATAGAGCTTCAAAAGGAAATTGATTACCTAAAGAAAGAATTTGAGATGAAAGATCTCAGAAAGACAAAATTATGCGTTGATTTGCAAATTGAGCATTTGACAAACGGTATCTTTGTCCATCAATCTGCCTATACAAAAAATGTATTGAAAAGATTCTATATGGATGGAGCACATCCATTAAGTACTCCGATGGTTGTATAAGGATCCATTCCAACCTCAAGAAAAGAATGAGGAACTCCTTGGTCCTGAAGTACCATATCTTAGTGCAATTGGTGCACTATACAAAGAGGCCTGATATAGCCTTTTCAGTTAATTTGTTAGCAAGATATATTTCTGCTCCTACTTGGAGACAATGGAATGGGATCAAACACATATACGGTATCTAAAAGGGACTGCCGATATGGGCTTATTTTATTTTAAAAATT
>NW_025827553.1:0-1148 GCF_002878395.1 Capsicum annuum | reverse complement strand
AGCGACTTAGTTAGGGATTTAACTAGGTTCGCAAAGAAGCACGTAATAAAGTAAAAGAAAGGAAAATGGGAAAAAGCGGGGAAGTAGTGATTTAGGGTTTTAAGCCCAAACCATCGACCCTGTCCTAATCTAGTTGGGTTTTCAACCCATTTTTATTTTCATCTGTCCTAATTCTATGTCTCGAACCCTTGGCTAGAGTCTTCTCTTCACCTGTATTAAGTACATTTTTGGCTTCGAGGCCCAAAATAAATAACCCAAGAAATAAATAACTAAAACGACAATAAATAATAAATGATACAACCTTAGATAAATAAATAAAAGAATGAGACTTTCGGATCTCATTGCCACTTCGAGGACAAGGTTTCAACTCATTCCTTCTTTCGATTCTTTGTACCCATACCTCATGTAGGCGGTTTTGGGTTCTCTTTTGGGCTTGACTGGAGAAAGTGGGATATGTTGGCCCATTACGAAATGCATGGAGAAAAAAGTCCATTTGGACTCCATAGTGGGTTCATGCGAAGAAAGAAAAGAAAAGGATTAGGAATCAGCTCGATTTAAAAAAAAAATAAAAAAGAGCTTTAATCGATACATGTACTATGCAACATAGCAACCAATACTTTCATAATATTAATTACGTTCGATAGGCAGAAAATCCATCTAGATGAGGTGCTCGGAAAAGCAATAAACACATTTGGCAATCTCATTAAGCAAACACGTGTTTAACCTTTCATATTTTCAAGTAATCAGAAAACAATTTTAATCTTTTTCTAATCTACCATACTACTCGAAGTATTTCATATATCAACAAGGCATTTCCAAGAAATTGAAAAGAAGAAATATAGGAAGAGAACGAGACATGAAGCTAGACGTGAAAGTTAGCGGCAATAATTCATCGTTAAACCATCCAAACATAATTCGTGAATCAACTCATTCTTCAATAGAGATTGATTATGGATCTTAGTATTTGACTTGAAATACAACATTTAATACCGAAATAGTATGAAATCACCTCAAAAATTTATTAACATTTATAATCAAAGTAGTCCTCCTAAGAAACTATGAATTAAAAGATAAAAAAAAAGTCAACTTCAACAAACCAAGTTCAGATAGCCTATTAATAACTAGCTACCGTCATTGATTAATCTTCC
>NW_025827552.1:0-1353 GCF_002878395.1 Capsicum annuum | reverse complement strand
AATAAATTATAAAATATATATTTTTTCTACTACTATAGTCGAAACTACTAATAAATAAATAAAATTATTAATTAATTAAATATATATCCGACCATTGTAGTTGAAAATGTAAATAATTAAATAAATATATTACTAAATTTATAATCAGTCCGTTATATGAAGATTAAATAATTATTTAAATAAATTAATAAATATAAGTTTCCGACTATGGTAGTCGAAAACTCTAATAAATAATTAAATTAATAATTAATTTAATATATTTCTGACTACATTAGTCGAAAATATAAATAATTAAATAAATATAATACTAAATATATAATCAGTCCCTTATATGAAAAATTAAATAATCATTTAAATAAATTATTAAATATATTTTCGACTACTGCAGTCGGAAATACTAACAACTAAATAAAATTAATAAATAATTAAGTATATATGTGACCACTGAATAATTAATATATTTAAATTTTTTCCGTCTATAGTAGTCGAAAATTTAAAAACTAAATAAATATAACACTAAATATATAATCAGGTCCCTTAAGAAATAATTAAATAATTATTTAAAAAAATTATTAAATGTACATTTCCGACTACTATAGTCGAAAATACTAATAACTAAATAAAATTAATAACTAATTAAATATATATCTGACCATTATAGTTGTAAATGTAAATAATTAAATAAATATAGTAATAAATGTATAATATTCCTTTATACGGAATTTTAAAAATAAATGACATAAATTATTAAATATATATTACTGACTGTTGTAGTCAAAAATAAAAATAATTATAAAAATATGTTAGTATATATATAATCGGATCCTTACACGAAAATTAAATAATTATTTAAGTAAAATATTAAATATTTATTTTCGACTGAAGCAGTCAAAAATATTAAATAGTTATTTAAGTTAATGACTAAATATGTATTTTCGACTGAAGTAGTCGAAAAATTTAAATATAAATAAATAATTATATATATTTTCGACTACTGTAGTCGGAAATCTTATAAATAATTGATTTAAATATATCTCTATAATTTAATGATATACCGACCGAAGTAGTTGAAACTTTTAAATAATTGAAAATATTAATTTTCTATCCGATGGAAGTAGTCGAAAATTTACATTTAATATACACAAAACACAACGTTCCCAATTCACTCTCTCTCACTTCCCATTTCTCTCTCTCAAAGCTAGGGCACGAAATCTCTCTCTCTCGCCTCCCTTCTCTCCGTCTCTCTCTCAGAAGTCGGTAACGACAACGGAAGGCTCCGTTTCTCGCAAGTATTAGTAACAACGATGGTCAGTGTATGCCGTGAAGGCTACGTTTCTCACTGATTCGAGGTAA
>NW_025827551.1:0-1020 GCF_002878395.1 Capsicum annuum | reverse complement strand
CACTGTAAGGGTAAGAGGGACCGATGTAGGGGTGAGAGGGACCTATGTAAGGGATTTTTTCAAAAGTACTTTTTTTAGCATGATCATAATCACGACTAGCAGCAGCAGCAGGATGGCTGCCACCATCACAAACAACTCCTCCAGCAACACCCCCAGAAGAAGCACCTGGATCTATTGTAGTTTGAGATTGGTCGTGAAGAGCTTCAACATTATGCAGATGTTGCCTAACTACTCTTCATGGAGATGTTGCTCCATCCAATTCCTTCTTTATTAACTCTACTATTGGGTTTTCTTTTGTAATAACAAGACCAAGAGTAAGAAAAGAAGTCATCCCCAACTCATCATCGGTAGGCACGATCCAAGGATGCACAACCTGTAAAAAAGACAAGAGCCCTTTAAATCATATAACAATAATTTGTAGCCAGTTGGGTTACATGGCTGTTAACTCAACTAACTTATGAAACAGATAATCTAGCCGGCACAATAGCTAATCCATATGTCTTAATGGATTGTCAATATTTTGCATTAGATTATATATCTGTTGCATAATTTGCATCAGATAGGTAATCTATTGAGTTATGTTCAGAGAACCAGAGCAATAGATGGTTAATCTTTTGCAAAATATGGATTTTCTGTTACAACAGATTATCCATCTGTTGCACCAGATGTAGTTGATGGGTAATCTGTTGCAACAGACGAACTACTATTACAACAGATGGAACATCTATTTCAAAATCTTTCTTTGAGGAGAATTATTTTAGTTGAAAAAAGACGTACTGCATCATCCGGAAGGTTAAATAGATTAGCATCCTTCTCCTTAATTTTTTTTTTTGCCTCCCTTTGAACCCGCCAACCACCTAAGGGTCCTTGGATTAAAAACCCATTTGGGTATTCCTTGAACTGCTTTCAGAGGGGATGAATGGCTTCATATGCTCAAGCCTGAAAAATGTAAACATAAAGCAAGCAAAAAAATTCATAATAAGTATATAGTCATTATAAATTAATGGATGAGTAAAAATA
>NW_025827550.1:0-2539 GCF_002878395.1 Capsicum annuum | reverse complement strand
TTAATATTAGCTCACTTTAGCCTAAATGACCTTCCCTATGTGTATTAGATCCCTTGATCCATGTTTTGAGCCTAATTAGACTATTTCTTTGTATGACACCTGTCACCTTCTTATTTAGATCATAATGAACCTATTTTGGCCCTGGTCCTCTTTGGACACTGTGCACCTTAACTTAGGCAAATGCCCTAAGTTGAGGGTGGCTAACATAGGGGTACCTGATATAAAATGGGTGTAAAAAAAGGTAGCATAAAATAAAAGAATAAAAAACTAAGTGCAGAAGAAAATAGAAAGAAAAAGAAAATTGTGAAAAAAATAAGTAATTGAGAAAAGACTACACCCATCCTAAATAACTGTGATCAAGAAAAGAGAAGAGTGGAAAAGGCTAATGAGTGAAACTCCAAAAAGCTAGTGTAGTGTCAAGGAGGCTTAGTCACTTTAAATACCATCGAGTATTATACTATCCCTTAGCCTACATTACAAGCCTAAGAGAAGTCCTATAGTGATCCTAGCTAACCTATCTGAAGATCTGGGTAATGAAAATAAGGGCAAGCCTATGGTACTTGGCATACACTGATTGGACCTTCATTATGAGAGTGAGTTTTCTTATTTTCCCCATGGTTACATATATAATTTCTGATATAAGATAAGGTGGATTTCTTTGCTGTGAGGTCACATTGGTTACATTTCTAGTAACTAACTTATTCGGGTAGTGTAATACTAGTCCATGCATGGTTGTTATAGCTGAATTGATGCCATGTCTTGATTCCTATGTGTTGCATTGGTGCTTTTCATTGTACTTAAATTGACTGACTTTGGAGATGGTGAAAGTGTTTTGAGATGATATGGATGATTGACTGCCAAATGTGCTTTGTATTCTCTTAGTTATGCTGAGTTGCTTGAGGATAAGCAATTGTTTTAAGTTGCGGTGTTGATGTGTGAGATAATTCTAATACATTTAAGGATTTTTACTGATAATAATTGTGAAGTCTTAAGCACCTTTTGTCATTTTTGATTGTTTTATGTTTGATTTTGCAGAAGAAGCTAATATGTTAGACAACGAACAATAATTGAAGCAAATGAGCTGAAATCTGAAGTAAATAGAGGCAAAGTATGGATGAAGACATTTGTGATAAGTCATTAGCCCTGTGATAAGCTATCAACTTTATTGCCATCCATAGACAGAGAATTAGCCTAAGTTGAAAGTTGTGACGACATTTTGTGATAGGTCATCAAGGAGCTGATAAGCCATCAAGAATGCCGTCAGCCTAAGGCAACACATGAGAACTGAAGCAGAGACTTGACGACATTTGTGATAAGTTTTCAAGGAGATAATAGGGTGTCACTGTTTATCATTAGCGTTAGGCAGCAAGTGTCTAAAGCAAAGAGGAAGCTGACAATACTTGTGATAAGTTGTCAGCCTCTTGATAGGCTATCACAAATGGCGTCACCTAATCCGAAGAATTTTGGAATTTTATCATTTTTTTCCATAATTAGGGTGAACTATTTAAAGACTTGTTTAGGGTTTTCTTAGGAGTTTTGAACTTTGAGTTTTAAGACACGATACTTTAATATTTTCTCTCTCTAACTTCTTGAATCAGCTTTATTTATAGATTTATTAGATAAATGCATAATTGGTTTTAGATAAACTCTTATGCTAGTTTTAAAGTAGATTTCCAATAGAATGAGCGTAGAAAATAAAATGGGAGTAGTATTTAGCAACGAGCAATAAGTGTGGGTTTAGCGCATCCTATCTTCTACAGAAATACGTAGCCAATGTAGGTACAAATTATTAGATTATTCCCACTTCTACATGGATGACAATTATAGATGTGATCACTTAGCTCAGATTACACTCCCTGGCAAGAGTATGACACCTCTCCCCATCATGAGGTTTTCCCCTTAGAGGAACAAGACATTGGACTCTATGTTAGCTCACATGATTTATGCCAGTTAGAAGAACCTCTCTTGTATAATAGTTTTTAAAAGAATTCACTAACAGTAAAAGCTTTCGGAACAGTTTCAAAGTATCTCCCTACTCGTAAGAAACAATTTTAGAAATCGAAGTGTAAGGACTCATAGTTTACTTAGATTACGCTTTTATAGAAACATAACAGTTACAAACTTCAATTCTTAGATTTCAGATTTCTAAAGTGAGATCTTTCTACACTTAGACAGTATGATTTACAAACAAAATACCAGTACAGCTTTCAGAACTAAATGTTATGACTCACTAGATTTATAAAGAATGATTGATTTATTATTCAGGATTTCAGTATTTCAGATATTTCAACTTATGTGAGTCATTTACATTTAGCATGCATTGTTTTATAAATTATGATGACGAGATGATGTTTTACTTATGCATTACACCCCTATATACTCAGTACATCCTCAAAGTACTGATCCACATATACATCTATATGCTACATTGTCTCATAATGTAGGTTCATGTGCTCAGTATCAACAATGTGAGTAGTTTGAGCATCTCTATCTATATCTTACAGTTGGATAGTCCTCATAGTTTGGGGACTTATTCATT
>NW_025827549.1:0-1602 GCF_002878395.1 Capsicum annuum | reverse complement strand
GGGATTCCATAAGGCTGCTTTATACTCGACCGGAAGAGTGGTTTCCTGTAGACCCCCCGGGCAGATACTGAAGTCAGAACAAGCGCCTTTTTAATCGCAGGCTGGACATGCTTCGCTGCTATCGCCTTCTTTTCTTCTGTAGTCTAGCCCTTTGAAGAATCGGCCCGTCTGTGGGGCAAGAAATTGATGTCGGATGATAGTCCGCCTCTTTCTTATAGCTCGGATAAGCGGTGGTTTGACACGGAGCGAGAGTAGTAGGCTTGGGATAAATGAATTGATTTCATAACTAAGGCTATAAAAAACTAGAAAAAATAGTAAAGTAAGGTTAACTTAAATACATGTATACATGATTTGAATAGCTCCCAAAGATAGAAGGACTGCTTTGGTTAGGAAGAAAGATTGAAACTTGAGCTACTGCTGATGGATCCTTTGAAGCTTGAGCTGAGACTTCTTATTCCTATGCTTTCATTACTGCTGCGTGAACTGCAAATGGTACCGTATAGTTGAAGATCACAGGAATTCCTAAGTCAAGCTGGAACAAAAATGATACCTTGTTACCAAGTATCATTCAACTTCATTACGACCTGAGTCTTATATGGCTAACTCTTTTTCTTAAATTTCATGTTAGGTTGGCATTTCAACTACCATGATCACCTGTTCAAAATCTCGGTAACGTTCCATTGCTTGGTGGTTCAAGGTCGACTGCAACGTGGAAAGCATGGGAACATTGATTGATCGAAATCGGTTAGTGCAGAGATTGGCAATAATCTATTCACTTATTTCTTTTCCTTTTTTATATTTTCTAAATAAAATAAAAAGACAAGGATGCTCGTAGATATTTGACATTTGTGTTGTAAAATCTTAATTTTTTTAGCTCAGAAGCTAGGGAACTTGGATTGTACTCGAAATTGTCCAACAGGAGTCAACCGGGAGCGTTAGTGGCTGTAGAGGAGAGGTGCAGAGCCACGAGACTGATAAGGATAGTTCAGTTGCATGGTAGCAGCAAGACCATAGGGAGAGAAAAGACTGAATTAAGTCAGAAGAAAGTTGATCAATGAGTTTCATGATCACCAGCATAGTCCACATCGCAATAACCAACCATCAATCACAGTTCTCCTTTCTTGTATAGGAGACCGTAGTCAAGTGTTCCTTTCATGTACCTCAATATTCCTGGCGTGGAACTACTTCCAAGTGAGGTTTCTTAGGATTCTACATGAATCAACTAACCACTCCAACTGCATATGCGATGTCAGGCCTTGTCAGCATTAGGTAAATCAAACTCCCAACTAATTGTCTATACTATATATAGTGGTATCTTCCAAATCTTTTCCTTCTACTGCACACAGTTTGGCATGTTCCTCCATTAGGGTTGAGATAGGCTTGCACTCCTATATCCCATACTTCTGTATGAAGTCTTTCGCATACTTTTGCTGGCACAAGAACATGCCTTCCTTCGTGAGCATCTTCTTCTTTTCGGACAACCAGGTAATGTTGTCATACCCGAAACCCTAGCCTTATTTTATAATAGTACGCATAGCAAGCCTTCTTTCTTTCAAAAGCAGGTAATCCCACTTTAATCCCCAATACTCGAGTTCGAAGGCA
>NW_025827548.1:0-1596 GCF_002878395.1 Capsicum annuum | reverse complement strand
TATATTCCACATTCTGTGAACTCTTGTTGATTCTGGATTTCGTTCACAGAAATGCACTTAATGTCTTCCATGATGGACCAAATACGGTTACTCTTCTGAGCTAAATTTCACTTTCGGAACACCTCTGGATTTGAGTATAATATTGGAACATCTGTCATTTATATCATTTGTATCCAATATTAGAAAGGATATAAAACTTAATTTAGTTTTAACCTATGTCAATTATATCATTTGTGTTCTACAAAGCTAAAATAAGCGGCGTTCTACTTTTGCATGTATACGGAACATGAAATTGTTTCCCTGAGCAGCCTGTAGAAGTAATTATATTTTTTTCTATATAGGGGTGTGAAATTTCTTCACTTGTATTGTATTTACCTTCTTGGCTTTAAGTGCAAATAGTAAAGACACTAGTAAGTGTGTTAACGGCAAATCATCATTCTAAAGATGAAGAAAAAGGAAACCCATGTGCTCTTGATTATTTTCAAACAATACATGAACGCCAGGAAGTTTCTGCTCCTACTGATTCTGTATGGTTTTCGTTTCCATCTCATATGATATTAGAACATCAATAAAAAGAGATGTTATTGAAGGTTAGACATTCAGTTTAGGTCAATGTTATCAAAAGCGAAAATTGCGCCAATCAAAAAGCTCTGATGTCTGTTCGGGTTTTAAGGGCAAAACACAAAGTATAAGCTTTAAGGGGATAGGAAAAAGCGCAAATGAAGAAAAAAAATACCAATTGTAATAAGATATGTTAATCTTATATACTTTTGTACACATACTAATCTTCCAATTTATTATGCATAATATCTTGTTTACGTATGAGAGAGTCTTGGTTTACTTTTAAAAGCTTAACTTATTTTTTTTTAATTAAAAATGAGGGGTGCATTTACTATTGAGTAAAGTATCTAGTACCGTCTGAATTATGATCAAATTAGCTATGACACACTCTAATTTCATGAGGATCCTGTTACCCCTGAACTAAATTTTAGTGTATTTTTATCATCTTTTTTAGCTGACGTGACGCTTTTTGTCAATCTTTTTAACTGATGTGACACCTTTGATGTGAATCCTATTTTATATAATAAAGGTGCTATATCAGGACAAAAGAGTGATGAAAATATGCTAAAATTGAATTGAGGGGTATAGGACCCCTATGAAGTTGGAGTGTGTCGTGGCAACTTTGATCAAAGTTTGAGGGGCTACTGCATGCTTATCTCTTATTATATTTTAATCCAATTATCACTTTACATTAAGGATTGACCACATTTAATTGTACACTTTTGGTGATTAAACTTTGATAAATAGCTCTAAAAGTAGAGATTTTTACCATAATTGTCCCTCTATTTGTCCTTCAAATATTAGATAGAAATGGAATCCTCCAAAATTAGGGCCGGAGTATTAGACTTGTTCTACTTCAGTACAGGCACTGTAAAAGTAGGTAAAATAATAATCATTCGGCCGATTACTTGGTCCATGTATATTATGTTAAAATAATTATAAATGTATATATAAAAAATAAATTGTTGTCTGTACGTTATATTAGATAAAAAAAGTGTACTTAAAAGAGGGACATGATAATTCACCATCACATAA
>NW_025827547.1:0-7342 GCF_002878395.1 Capsicum annuum | reverse complement strand
ATACTCAAAAGACGAATTTAGGCTTAAGGAACGATCGGGGTATTACAGAGTTGTTCTACCCTTGCCATCGGGATAGAACCTCAACTTTAGTAATTACTATCTCGATCATCCTCAAATAGTGGGAATAAATATCTCAACCTACGGTGGCACGTATTTCTGGGGTATGAAATCGTAGTAACTTACCCAACTTGGTGCTAAATACTACTCCCATACTTAGCTCAGAACTTTTAGAAAATCCATCTCAAAATAACTCAAGGGTCTATAATGAAGACCAAATTATTTTTATCTTTGCTTTAAATTATAATTAATGTGGATTCCTTTCTTAACTTAGGCTCAAAACAATCTTCTTAAAATGTTTTCAATCATCTCAATCAAGATATTGGAAAATAACTCATAATATGAACCTCATGATTTCAACATCTCAAAATTCATGCTTGATAACAAAACATTAATAATCATCTTAAAATCTGGAAAATTCAGCTATATATACCAAAATATAGACATGCTCATGTAATTCAACTTCTAAAACCATGAAAATCTCATAATCTCATGAATAGCAACATAAGGTATAAACCCAACTTCAATTTCATAAGAAAACATATAAAATCAAATAACTCTTGTAATAAAAGTCAAGTTTTGGGCACAAGAACAAAAGATTTGTTCTTGTTCAAACCCCACATACCTTAATTGATGATCTTTGATAAATTGAATGTAAAAGCTTGAATCTTAGACTTCTATTGATGCTTTTGAAGATGAGTTCTTGTATTGGGAAACCTTAATCTTGAGTTTTCTTGGAGAATTAATGGAGAAATTTTGGGTTTCTTGGAGAGAAAGTATGAGCTTTGCGTTTTGATTCTTGAGATGAAAAGATGAACAATGAGGTATCTTTGCTTCTTTGGGTTAAATTATGTGTTTTTGGACGGATTTGGGTGAGGAGAATTGACTAAAGTGACCCTAGTCCCCTTTGGAATGGAATTAGCATGTAAAATAGCCTTGGATCCGCGTTAGTTTTTCGTATCGAGGCGAAGTCGACGCGACGCGTCAAGATCGCGTCGGCTTACTGCCTCACACAAAAATGGCATAACTTCTTACTTGGTTGTCAGATTTTTGCGAAATTGGTATCGTTGAAAAGATAATTCAATTATATACAATTTAGTGGGTCTTTGATCTGTAAAATTCCATATATATAAATAATTATACACGTTTAATGTAGACCCTTGTAGAATCAAACACCAAAAGTTAGACGAATCAAATGATCTTTATTCAACTTAGTTCTAAGTCATTGCTATGAACATTTTCACCTCTAAACCACTTCATAGACTATGATAATTATCGTGCAACTTATATTCACATGGAAATAATTTGGATTAGAGCTTGGATGCGTAGGAACGACGGTTAGAATCCTAGCATGAAAATACGGGGTATTACATTATCTCTCCCTTGGAAATAATCGTCCTCGAATGTGACTAATTAAGCTGAAAACACTGAGGAATCTGAGGCTCCATGCTATCATGCACAACTGAAATAAAATGAATCACTGAATCTTGAACATAATGAGCTACTGAACTGATCTATGTGTGCATGAATTCTTATGAAAATAGCTATATGGCAAAGATAGAAACGAGAGTGTCAACTTATGAGTAACAATTACTTTACGCTAGATTTGATCTCACGAGTAAAGATGTGATGTTTATAACATGAAAACTTAGGGTATTATAATATCCCCCTCTTGTGATCATTCGTCCCCGAATGATATTGATTTGGTTGAAATACTAGGAAAATATTAAGATGATATACGGGATACTCACGAACTGAATCTTTACTTAATATCTGAAACTGAAACTGATGCATGAATTGAGCTGAATTCATAATTTACATGGATGCAAACATATTACCTATTGGAATGGACATTCATATGAGACTGCTGATAGTAAGGTTAGGTGGAAAGTTAGGAATCAATAGGAGCTTATCTGATTGATTGCTAAACAGGTTTGCAGGCTATATGGACTGGATCATACTGAATGCTCATGCTCAAATAGAGTATTTCTTCAACACTCTTCCACGAAATTCTAATAATATTAGGGAGCGAAGAATTCTGGGCATAATCTGAACAAGACATCTAGCTAAGGAATCACAACATAGATACAACTCTATAGCTTGGAGCATAGACATATAGATCATAAGTCAGGATAGAAGTACTAGGCCTCAATCAATGCAACTTCTTACTTTCAAGCTTATCAACTCTTCTCGAATACTCCCTCACTATACTATTTCCATTAAATACCATATTCACTTGATTCAATTTCTAATTCTCACATGGGCATTGATAAACCTATCTTACTAAGGTCTAAACTAAACTAAGTCCTCTCACCATGGTTAGGCCTAACTCAAAATCACAGGTACTACACATAACACCATAACTGAACTAGACTACTGACGCGATATGCAATGTATCACGTTACTCTCTACCAACATGATACACGATGCGCTGCATCCATATCGCGTTGGCTCACTGTCTTTACCATCCAAATAGGTCTCAAACCTCGCCCAAAAAATCTAAAACTTACACGAGATATGCTATTGACAACCCCGACCATGAATTCACTTAAGGATTTACATTCTAAGGTCAGGAAGGTTGGAAACTAATGCACACCACATTCATCCACGTATATACCAACATAGCATTAAAGCCTATTGTTACAATGACATATAAACATCTAAGCAAACACCCTTAATAACACACTCCTCATATTCCCTAAACATCTAGCACAACAACTCCAACGCACTATCCCAAGAACACACACACAAAAGTTTTAACTAGCCACAACATGTATCAAAGACTTGGCCTCAATCTTACTTCACACTTATGGCCTTAGCTAAAACGAGCATACAACGATCTTTCATCAATAAGAAATACTTACTCTCTCCCATCAACATAATTGCTCATCACCACTACTATTATACAAGGAAAGGTCACTAAAAGGTTAAAGCATAAGGACCTAAAACTTGGAAGGATATCTTTGACACTTCACTGAGGCCTGAGGAATAGAATATCAAGATCATGAATTCACCAAAAGATCTGAATTGAGGACATACATGATATAAACTGGATTGCACTAGGATCATGAGTTTCTAAAAACTGACCACACTTTGAAACATGAGTTCATACTTATCATGAACTATTCAACATAAGACTAGAGCTCATAGATTCATGAGGGATAACTCGAATCACAGAGTGAAGCTGTTACTTATTTGCTAGGAACTGAGAATAAACTTGAGAATGCATGATGCGTATAAGCATTGGCATATGGCATGGATCTATCACGTAAGACATAGATTTGGTGTTATAATGGTTGAAATCCAAGGAATACTCTAGAGTAAGAAGGGATCACTATCTTATCGTAACTCTTATTGATATGTATCACAATCTAATTTTCAAAACTTAATTTGGTTCCTCACTCTACCATATCCTCCTTACATCAAAGATAATATTCTAAGCTTATAGTCCACTCCATATCCTCGAGCCTAAGCCATAATTTCATCATTCTAATGTATACACATAATGCTAAACTCACAAGAATAAACTATATTGCAACTTTATTTTCGAACGACCCTTTCATATACCATCCTTAACTTTCAAGCTTCAATAATCATCATCACCGACTTACACCCTTATTTGCAAACATAACTACATCTCCAAACACATAATCATATCCTACCAAGATTATACTTCTATACTTATATTTCTAAGCCTTGAGATTCAAGATTATATCTAAACGCTTAACATTATCAATCATACTCCTTAACTTAGCTACTAAGAACACCATATACTATATCACTAGCCTCCTTCCACTTAGAAACTTAAGGGTACTACTGACCACAAATAAAACTTAGTAAACTTCGAGAAAATATTGCCCCATATCACCTTGGGAACACTTTTACATCATACTTAATTACGAATATATGATCTTACACTCTTGCGTACATTATTCAAGCCTACTATACCACCTTTATATAACTAGCATCAACAACCAAACCATTATTATTCTTACCTTTATGATCATCCACTATTCAAACTTAACATCTAGTGCTAAACATGATTTACAACCTAACCTCACACACCATTCTCACTTGAAAACTATAAAATAAGACATCAAGAAACACTAGTCCACTAAAGCCTTAAATAACCATAATTGATCACAAACATATGGCCTTTCTTATTATAATCCATTAGCTTATCCTCCCTCTACATATCACTACTATTCATCCATTTATACGTGTAACTTCTCTCATAGTTCTACAAGTTTCAACTAACCTCCTTTTGCAACCTCAAGGGAAGCCTAAATTAACAATACTAAACCACCAAGTACTTCATCAATAACCTATACTTTTCTAATATAACAAATACTGTCAACAACCCTTTTTCACACCTCAAGCAAACAACAATTCACCTTAACTAATAACTCCTTCTCTACCTTCTACTAAACTAACACACAAGGATATATCACTTTATTACTAATTCAATCATATGCAAGAATTCAGCTATATATATAATCAATAAATTGCCCTAGAAACCCTACTTGTCACTACACCTCTAAACCCCCAGTTTCAACTAACATAAGAATAATAAAATGAACAACAAGTTGCTAGTGAATCAAAATAGGCCTCACATGGCTTCACTAGACTTTGATTTTGTGTTTTGAACAAGAAAATGAGATGAATAACAAAGCAACTATGCTAGTGAATCGAAAGAGCCCCACACGGCTTCACTAGACTTTAGTTTCAACAACACAATGATAATAAGATTACAAGAGATAGAAACTTGACACATAATATTCAATGATCTAACAATACACATCTTACTCTGTCTTAAATGAACGACTTATAAGAATGATGACATAGACTTTCAACTCAAGGAACTTAACACACTAGGGAGCTCCTCTCAGCCCTTTGTGTGACTTCTAAAATTTTTGCTAGTAAATCTAAGAGCATTATCTAAGGGGATTGGAAATCGCCGATCATTTTACCTCAAGAATAGTACATAGATAGAAGAATTTTGGGGTAACACACGAATAGAAAAGAGATTTTGAGAGAACAAATTTACTGCACGATCTAGAGTAGGAAAGAAAGAAAACTTTTCTTAAATGCCTCGTAGCCTCTCGAAGAAAAGTACAGACGTCTTCGTACCGTTCCACAAGACTCTACTAGACACAACTTCATATATATCCTAGGATACTTGAACTCTGTGATCTGATACCAAGTTTGTAATACCCCAAAAATGCATCCTGAGATGTCAAACGATGCTTAGGACCACACGTGGTCCCAAGCTAACCCTTATACTGGCGTAACTCATGAGAAACTGATTAAGATACATAAATTTGTACAAAATCGGCAGAAAGTAACTCTTTTTTGAATATGATCAATACAAAACTAAATTCACATGATTACAACTCTGCTTTTACAAAGGAAACTAAAACTAAATACATTAACATCTACTGACTGTATATGAAGCCTATACTAATACTGACTATAGATAGTTGGGAAACTACTCCAACTATCGCTAATCAATACATATGAGTAAGCAAATAAACGACATAAATGAAGCTAACTGGAGTCTCTAAAGTAGAAGGACTCATCATCTTGCTAGCTTGAATCTGTAACTGTCTGAATCTAAATGTGCATACTAAATCTTGTACCTACATTATGAGACAATGTAGCACATAGACATATATGTGGATCATCACTTTGATAATGTATTGAGTATATGGTGGTGCATGCAATAAGTAAAATAATATCTCAATATCATAATTTATAAAATCATGCATGCTAAATGTAAATGACTCACATAACTTAAGTAATCTGAAATCTAAAACTCATAAATCATGGATAGTAAAGCATGTAGTATAAATCTCGTGAGTCATTACACTTAGTTCTAAAATTTGTATTCTTTCCTTATTCTCAAATCATATAGGCTAAGTGGAAAAGGGCTTATCTTTATTTTTGAAAGCTATAACTGTAATTCTATAACTGAAATCTTAAGTAAAATAATATTTGAATAAATTGTGAGATTTTGCGCTTAGTTTCTAAAATCTGGAAAGTATTGTATCTTAGGCTTTAGAAATCTTAAAGCTTATTCTTTGTGGAAAACACTTTATCTCAAGACTCTAAATAACTGAAACTGTTTTAAGAGTGGGGACATCTTTTGGGAGGTTCTTCTAACTGACATAAACCATGTGAGCTACATAGATTCCAACGTCTCACCCATGTTGGGGAGAGTTGTTCTAACCTTGTCATCAGAATAGAATTTCAACTTTAGTGATCACTATCTCGGTCATCCACATATAGTGTGTAATACCCCGAAAAATCCAAACCAATATTAGAGCCATGTACCAAGTTCATGCATAGTACATCATGGTTATTTTATAGTTTTATGAGTAGGTTAAATGTATATTAAGGCTTCAAAAAACTCCCATCTATCAGACGAATCAAAACATTCCTTACCGATTGAATTCTTGAGAAGGATATTGGTATAGTCATCTTCAAACAAGAATATCTCTCATTATACTTGGAATTTTTGAGCTCATGGCCTATCAACGGATATATAATTGAATTAGATTTTCAACGATACCAATTTCGCCTAAATCCTATATTGGAGCAAAGAGTTATTCCTATTTTACAGCATGTCAGGCTAGAAACAGTGTGGCGATATTCGTGGTAGCTTACCACATTTGTGACGCCCTACCACAAAGGTCGTCGGACTTAGGTAGAAAACCATCAATTCCAGCTTCTGTGTGATGACATTTTTGATGGCTTACCATATTTTTGACGCCTTGTCACAAATGTCGTCAGCTATTATTTTCAGAAACTGGGAATTTATTTCATAAGGGTATTTTGGTCTTTTCCCTACACTTCCTATGACTTATAACTCTCAAGGAACATATTATATTCCATTCTCTTTAGTTAATACATCTCAAAAAGCTCTCTCATACACTTTCAATCATAAGATTAGGGTTTCCTCTCAAGATCATCTCCTTAGAAACAAGAACATTCTTTCCCAAAGGGGTTAAACCCTAGTTAAGAAAAATCAAGGGCAAGCCTAAGAATTTCTTCAGGAACCTTTAGAAACATTAGATCTCTTTCAAGATCAAGCTTTAAAGTATGCGTAGTGTTTATCTATGGATTTAATTCGTTCATAGAGTTCGAGAACCATGCTTTTAAATGTTATTTTATAAACTTTTATGGTGATATAAGCACGTACACGTTGATGATTATTGTTCAAGTTTCAAGATGATATCTAAGGATGTTTTTCATGGAATATATGTGATTGTTGGTTGAAAATCAT
>NW_025827546.1:0-2201 GCF_002878395.1 Capsicum annuum | reverse complement strand
TATTTGGGTAGTCCGTTGCTAGCCGTTTTGGACTAAAAATTTGACGTGCTTACTAGTGGGTTATAGTAGGCATCATCATGGCCTAAGAAATTGGATCATCACATTTAATCCTTTAATATTCCAAGTGACTATCATGTATTACTGAAAAGTTGAAGCTGAGCACTCCCACCTACACCCCGAACTATATTGACCTATATCTCTGGTAACCTGAGTATTTACTCGTGGCATATCATACCCTACCATGGTAAACCCATTGGTGGTTGGGGTGGTCATAGCTTGTTCCTATGCTTAGCTGCTAATATACCGTTGGCCTCTTTCCAACCTCGTTCATTTATTTCCTACTGCAATGGGGGGAAATCCTTATAGACACAATATCTAACTTCAACTGGTCTGGTACCTCAGTTGTATGTTTCTGTAACCATGGTAAGATCAACTTGCGTTTTCGAGGTTCAGGAGGTGTCTTCTTCTCCTTAGGCTTGTATTTATGCCCAATCATGAGACATGTACTATAGTAAGCTGGTACCCATTCATACTCCAACTTTTGCTCAAATATTCTACCACTAGGGTCTTGCACTGAGATCACCTTCAAAATAATACTTGAATCATATTTCTCAAATATTCTATCATCAGCAAACGGGGGGTTTCCCAAAGCACTACTGATTCTATTCAGGGCACCTTGACTCGAACAATTTAGGGGTAAGTTAGGAAATCTAATCCATATAGGAATTATTGTTATACTTCAGCATTGAAGTCAAAATCATCATTCGAAGCTTTCAGGATCATAGATTTGTTGTTCAGCATATGTGGACCTGAGGCTAAAACCTTATCCCTATCCTTCAATGAACTGAATAAAACCATAAAATATCCCTCGTTATAATAGTATATCTTACGTTTAGCTACAAAATTCCACTGGGAGGTAATGAATCTCTCCAACGTTCCAATTGAAGGAGAATTTCCAATTACATATAAAATAACTACTTTCCTCCACTTTGCGTTCTTTGTTTCAACATCACTTGGCACCAATTGAACTAGCTTAGCACCGTCCTTCACCACAAGAGCAACATAGGATAGATCTATACCGCGAGCATTTAGCTTAGCACCAGTAAATAGACTCTTCCATTGTTGACCTTCTTGTGGTTGCTGCAAATCTAGCTTTCTCTTCACTTTCACGTCATTGCGCAGTTGTTGAGCTGTATTCTCATCCTTCGAGATACTACTTCCTCCATTAGCATCTTCTTTACTTCCAGATCTTGATTTTGCAGAAATTTCCAAATTTGATGAAACAGTCACCTACGGATCAATAGAAGCTCCTGCCTCCGGAGTGACTCTCTTTCCCTTTCCCCTTAGTATCAACTTCGGAGGAGTAGATATCACTCTACGTACCACCGTCTCCAGAGTCTTCTATGGTTGTCCTCGTGCTCTTCCCTGGTTGGTGGCATAGGTTAGCCGTCACGCTATCCTACGCTGAGAGAGTATCTTTATTTTAGATAATCAACTTAAATGGTGAATACTAATTTTTCTCATTTTTCATGGTATGATTGAATATGAAGTTTTAACATGACACTTTACATTTTACCGAATCTTTCAGTCAATTAAAAACTTCGTATGTATGATATTATTTCCCAGTTTTTCATGAATTAACAATTCAACTCGTTGAAGATATTCTGTAGTTTAATCCTTAGTATTTATATTGACATAATTCAATAACATAAAACACTTGCTTAAGATATGACCGACTTTTAAGTAATTAATTAAAACATGTGTCACTACTGATTGCATCTCCATACTATTCAAACCTCGTTTTGTGTGTCCTTTAAAACCTCGGCCTGATTGATTAAAAATGAGAGTCGGTGAGTGATGAGAATCGTTGGCATTGTCATTATTGTGATTGAGACTCTTTCTTATACTTGACACTTGCTCTCTAAAGTAACAGGAACAAACATGAGCAATTTTTCTTGTAACATAAGATTCAAAAACAAATCATTTAATATTGGACTTCTGTTTAGTAATAAATCTTTTGCACTTGCCAATAGTCTTGTATAAAATCATGATACTTGTTAATAAAAAATAACTAAATTAATAAGGTATAATAAATTGACATCAATACCTCTCGAATGGATACATCCACATTTATTAAACTGGACCTCCAAGGGCACCTTGTGAAGAGGTGGAATGAAAGATATTCCATCACATTAAAGAAT
>NW_025827545.1:0-1240 GCF_002878395.1 Capsicum annuum | reverse complement strand
TATAGGGCTACTTTGGAGGTTTATAACGAAGAGGGTAACACCGACTACCCTAATACATGTAAGAAAATATAGATCGAACAACATACTGAACTAGATATAAATTTTATAGCAGGAAATGAAAGCGTATGACGAAGTATGAGCCTTCATTCTCCCAATTGCACTTTTGCACGATGAAAAATGGGAGTTGGACAAAGAATTGTGGATAAGGAAAATCGTGCCTTTGGAGAAGGAAAAGGCGAGGGAAGAGGGGAATTTTGCCCGCGCATAATTTTTACTCTAATTTACTAATTACTCTTCTAATAAATATTTGAATCTACTCTCCTAATAAATATTGAAATCTAGAAAGATGGTGTACACTATTATTTTTTACGATATATTAATGCTTTTTCTTATTTTTCTCTTTTATTTTAATATTTAAATAAATGTTTTCTTTTAAATGGAACTAACTTATCTATAATTTATCTATAATCTATAATTTATAACTATAATATATTAAAAGTGTGAAGTATCTATAGAAATATTGTCTGAACGTTTTAGTCTTCATTAAAAGTCTTTACTTAGATAAAATTATTTTTTTTTATTATTTTTTTCTAATATTTAAGAGTTAAAAATTAATTAAATATATTTATGATAAAACCTTTTTTTATTAGAAGTCATCAGAATTTCACTATTTTTTCTAATTCAAAAGTTAAAAATTAATTAAATATATTTATGGTAAAACATTTCCTTACTAGAAGTCATCAAAATTAACGACAACTAATATTTTTTTCATTAGTTTAAAAATTTCAAATCAACTAAAATTGATTTTTAGTAGATTTGAAAAATATAGAAATAAATATCAAATCATTAGAATAAGAAAAAATTTAAGAAGTACTAGACTTTTAAAAGTTTAAGTATATAATAAGAATGTAATCAATGATTTTATAAAAATCTAACTTTAAAAACAGGAAAGATTCTAAGTATAAATAAAAAGAAAAATAATCATAATACAAATATGTATCAAATTAATGTGTCTCTCTTAGCATGTGACAACAAGGGAAAGAGCTACTACTATATGACAAACACAAAAATGATGTTCCATCGACCACTTGAAACTTTTGGTAGTAAAATATATATATATTTGTAAAGTGATTTGAACTTTATCACAATATACAAAACCATTTTATTTTAAATAATCAAATGTCTCACCTATAAGGCATGTATGGTTAGACTAGTTAATAAAAATACTGCTTCTTAAACA
>NW_025827544.1:0-1449 GCF_002878395.1 Capsicum annuum | reverse complement strand
TGGTTTTGTATGATGTCCTACATTACCAATGAACTTGTTTCCACCCTACAAAATGTCAAGACATTCCAATACTTACTCGTTTTCCAAATCTTACATGTTCATTGCACTAATGAATGTCAGAAGGTATTCGGTTACTCATACAAGATCTATGTGCTATTAATGGCTCCAAAACATTTCATTGATATACCAATAAGTTCCTACTTCATTGTTATGGCATTGATGACTCCAAAACACTTCATTGATGTGCCAATGAGTTCTTACTTCATTGTTATTGCATTGATGGTCTATTTATATGTCTCTTATTGATGTATAATTGTTTCAAAGTATCAAAAATGTGGTGGCAATTGAAATAAAAATCTCAAAGATTAATTGAAGATGTAAGTTCTCTCTTATCGAGTGGTATCCCAGGGGCACAAGCCTATTATGGGTCGATCCCTATTTATGTGTTTATGGGTGGTATCCCAGGGGAATAAGCCTATCATGGGTCGATCCTAGTTGATATGTATTGGAGGCAGCCTAATGGTCACAGTACAGTACAGTAATGATTACAAAGATGATAAGAACAAAGGTAAAGTGATTTAATAAATACAATGTAGAGGTTGTCACAAGTTCTAATAAGTGTGGTCCACTCCTATTACGATTTATTCACTTGTTTCTGATAATCTACAGCTTTACATACTCAGTACATATTTCGTACTGACGTCCCCCATGGGGGACCTACATTTTATGCTGCAGGCACAGGCACCTCATCTCATACACCGTACAAGTAGGAGCTAGGATATCCAGCTGCTTTTGGTGAGCTCCAATTTGCTTTGGGGCTTTTCGTGTCATATCTAGTCATTTTTGGTATTGTATAGAAGTTAGTTATATGTCGGGGTGTGTTCCGACCGTAGTTAAACTCTGTCTATTATCTAGAGGATTTGTAGACCTAATGTACAGTCAAGGTGGTGTTTTGTTAATAGACATGATGGCTCCAACGGCCGAGTATTATATATACATATATGTGTGCTCGAGCTTATACAGGTGATTGTTTCCTTTTATATGCGACATGATGCTGTCCAAATTTTGGATTGTCATAGAGGTATGCATGGGAAGTATAAGGTTATGAGCTGGTTCTCCCGGCCTCCTCAGTTACGGGTGCCATTCCGCCCCAATAGGATTTGAGGCGTGACACCTAGCATCCTTGAGATGATTTCTAGCTAGGAAAAAAGCACAGGTATTTCAATGGGTTTATACCCTATGTTGTTATTCCTTGAGATTTTAATAGTTCCAATGTTCTAAAAATTGAAGTACATGAGTATGTTGAGATTTTAAGGTAAAATGTTGAAATTTTAGATTTTTTATATGATTTATGAATCTTTATGACATCTAGTATGCACTTTGATGAGTCTTAACTTGAGATTTGATTATGGGTCATTAAGCCCTACTTGAGATTTGCAATTTTATGAA
>NW_025827543.1:0-2215 GCF_002878395.1 Capsicum annuum | reverse complement strand
TATCTTAATGCTTCTGTTAAGTTTTTTACTAGCTAAGATTTCTGGGGAACTTATATAACATTATTTGGGTAATAATGGGAACTTAAATTAAGAACTAGCCAGTACTATAGTTAAATTACTACTGGCTATAACTGGAGCTGTATGTAGAGTGGAAATTACTTATCAAGGAATAATTGAGTAGCTCATATCAGTGACTAGTATAAATGCATCTAAACTTCCCATAATTTTTGTACTCCTCTCAATCAAAGATTTCATGTGCATTCAATACTGAATTAACTGCTTTCTCTTGCATGCCTGATCATGTCTAAGTGGGTGCGACTGATAAGAGGATGTTAATGTACACCATCATATTTGGATGCACAAGCCATGTACTTCACCCCCCAAATGGAAGAAGTTTGTGGCTGTGCTTGAGTTTGTAGTCTTGTAGGACAACATGTTTGGCTTTTGCCTGCCATGTAAGTATGGATATGTTCACACATGCGCGTGGGCGCACACACACATACTTGTATGCACATTCATGCATACAAAAAGAAACTCTGCAGCTGTGACTTGTGAGACCCTGAATAGTTTAGTTGGAATCAAATTTGTTATTTGGCTTGGGAGTTGGTTACGACTTAAATCTGTACTACCTAGGAATATAGAAGCCAGTTGTCATACAATTTAGTTCTTTCACATACAGAGATATATTGTATTCATTTGGTAATGGTGTATCATATATTGTCATCTGATTAAGTTATTCATCTTGAGCAGAAAAGATTCTCCAGTTCCAGAGGTGGAGCCCTATATACCATTCAACATAAATCCCGCAGGAATGCAGCCTATCCTTGTTACCTCTTATCTGTTGGCACTTCCCGGCATCCTTGCAAGGTCACTTTATGTTCAATTGAATTACATTAAAGTCACACCACTACTTTGGTGGTTCTTGACAAAATTCTTTGGGAGTAGAATCTTACCTATATTAGTGGTTTGGAGCCAATACTCTATAAGAGCTTAAGTTGGCATCAGTTTTTTGAGATTTTTCTGTTACAGGTTTCTGACACATACTTCCTTTGGCAGTCTTCTTGGTTCAAGGTTTTGGGAACACGTCAGACATTTTGAATCCCGACACTTCTCATGGGGCAGATCCGTGGGTTTACTATACAGTTTATGCTTTCTTTGTCTTCCTCTTTAACATATTTGACATTGTAAGTTCCCATTACTTAGCGTGCGGAAAGTAGATTTTAAAATGTTACATGCGGACATTCTTTTTCACTTGAAGATAACTCTTTAATTGGAGTGAGTAGAACATCAACAGAATCAATTCAATACACTAGGTCCTTTTTAACAAGAATGTTTCTGGACTTAAAAAGTTTCTACGCTGTTCCTTGGATTGAAGCACTCCAGTCATCAGAGGAACCCAAAATACCAGTTGGTCTAATAAAGGTGAAAGAATAAGTAAAAGATACCGAGACTTTCGCTTGTAATGTTCAGGGCAGATGTTGGAAATAGAAATTGAAATCAACCTTTTAAAGTTATTATTAGGTAGTCAGGAGGTCAAAAAAGAATACACCAGATAAGTTTGAGTCTTGTCTGAATAAAAGTAGGGGAAGAAACAGAGGTCATTTGAGAAAGATGATGTCACGTAAAAAGTTAATGAAAATTGATTCTATGATTTCAATCTCATATCAATTTTTGTGTTATGTCACTTGAAGAAAGAAAAGATTTTGAAAGGTTTTCAGGGATATTCTCTCTTGCTCAATTTTACTTAATGTTAAACTTGTAACCAGGCCAACATGCCAAAAGAAATTGCTGATTACTTAAACAAGATAGGTGCTAGAATTCCCAGCATAAAGCCTGGAAAAGCCACAATTGCAAATTTGACAAAGATCCAAGCTTCAACACGGTTTTGGGGTATATATCTCTTCCCTCTCTCTCTCTCTCTCTCTTTGTGCGATTCACTTACAGATGATACCTTTCTTTTTTATTTTATTTGATTGTTGTGCAGGTGGGCTGTTATTCAGTGTTTTGGCCACCACATCTACCGTTCTAGATTGCTATTTGCGTCGCATCAATGAAGGTTATACAATAGGATTGACATCAGTGCTAATAATTGTAAGTTCATGGTTTTCAGACCTGCATAGTTTTTTTCTGAGCACAAACAGATCCCCCTTCCCCCATGCCAATAGGCTCTCAAACCCTAAGGTAAAGGGAAAAAAGAGGAACAAAAAGAATGTAA
>NW_025827542.1:0-4462 GCF_002878395.1 Capsicum annuum | reverse complement strand
CAATGTCTAATGGTCCCTTAACTATCTTCGTTCAGGGAAATACATTATTCGAGGGGGAAAATGGCCTTTTTTAGTGCTCCTGGGTCTCAGGGGAGCTCGCCCCTACAATCCTGGTAGAGATCAAGCAGGAGACGCCTCAAATCGATTCTATGCTCAGATTCTTCACCGAATATGATAAAAGTAAGCCCTCGCTCAAAGACTACATGATAAATGGATAGAGAAGGAAACAATGGGTAGAAGTCTCTTTCCGTATAGGGTATGAACCTGAAGTCAGCGACACTTACAAGGAGTGGTTGAAAAAGAGCCTCGCCGGAGCATTGAATCCGGGACCAAATGTGCCCACTCGGGTTGTGGATGTAGAATACGAGCATCAAATTCGGCTTCACAGGCTACAAGATGAGTTCTAGAAAAGTGAAATTATGCACCGGAAGATGCACATGGAAGACTCTTTGACCATACATACATTGAGGGAAGAGTTGAAAAGAGCTAGGCAAGACGCTGATGATGCCAGGCAATGCCTAATCGATTTGGATGATAGCATGGCCTCCCAACTCGACAGCATAGAAGAAATGACTTACGAATGCAAGGCACAATTATACGGGAGTCACCTTATCATCAATAGGTATCAAATAACACATAAGGTAAACAAGGCAAAGAAGGCGAAAGCAGACGAAGAAGCCTCCAGTAGCTAGCTTTTCTATTCTCCCCTGCGCGGGAACTTATCTTCTTTTATGTTATTTCCCCTTTTCCCTAAAAATTGTATCCCTGTTTCATTATCTTTTGTAGGCATTTATGCCCTTTTTTTGTCTATATGAGTTGGGGATTAATGGATTGACTTTGAGAAAGCATATATTTTCTTCAAAAAATCGCTAGGCCTGAACCCTTAGCTCAAAAAGGGTCACCCCAATTAGGATAAGCGTTATTTTAATGTCTTGTGTGATATAACCTTTTTATGTGCTTATATGCATTGGTTGAGATCAAAGGCAAGTTTATCCACTATGACCTACGGATGAATTTGGCTATGACACGATCAACTCTGTGTGATTTTCCTGTCAAATATTTTGCATTACTTATCACATACGGAAGCTAACATATTTGCCTTTAAGTTGTTTTACTTTGTAGATAACAGAAATTACTCCGTGTTGATAAACTGGCAGAACATCCCTACTTTACTCGATCGGAAGCACAAAAAATTCCATCCTCGGACCATCATTCAAAAATAACAGGAAATGACGAAAAAAGTGCACTGGCTATCCGGGATAATGTGATAGCAAAATAGAATGAGATGAGTGCGGAACTTGCAAGAAAATTAGAATTGCTTCAGGAGGAAATAAATCGCACTCGAGAATTGGCTAACTTGGCCATCACCAGCAATGCCCCTGCTCCGGGGAGACATGGGACTCCACTCCAAATCCCTCCCCTCAGTACCCTTATTCTCAGGGACCAACCAACTAATGTATCATCCGGCTTCGCTCATCCATTTGTCCAAAACACTAATCGTGAAAATAATCCAGACATTTACTATCCACAAAATCCATCTGCAACCCCACAGAACCTGTCTTCAAATCCATTCCCAAACCCTCAAAACACATTCTCAAATCAACAAAACGCATTCCCAAATCCACAAGATTTACTCCCAAATCCACAAAATACGGCAAACCTACCTTCGAATCCACCAAATTCATTTCCAAATCTGCAAAATCCCTCTTATATTCCGCCAAACTACGTAAAAGGCCCATATAACCTTCCCAATTTCCAAAAAGTTCTCCCCACTTACCAACCAAATTCCCTCCATCTGCAAAATCAAGCCTTCCTTCCAAATCCCCCTCAAGCCATCATATCCCCTGATATTTGTGAACCCCTTCCTAACCTCGAGATGGACCATTACGAGGAGAAGGAAAAGGAATGGAGGGCCCAGCATGAAAGGAATTTACTAGTCATACAAGAAGAGATCATGAGGATCAAAGAGTCCTACAGGGCCAAGGACCACGACGGTTTGGGGTATGACGATTTATGTGTTCACCCAGGAGTAGACCTACCAGAAGGATACAAGGTCCCTAAGTTTGAGATGTTTGATGGTATCGGAAATCCAATGGCCCATCTAAGAAGGTACTGCAAGCAACTAGTAGGGATAGGGAAAAATGAGGCATTATTAATGCGCCTATTCAGTCAAAGTTTGAATGGTGAAGCCTTGGAGTGGTTCATGTCTCAGGAGCTGAAAAGGGGGACTGGCTGGAAGACATTGTCCAAGAGTTTCCTTGACCGGTTCGCATTCAATATTGAAATAGTCCCTGATCGGTATTCACTAGATCAGATTAAACAAAAGAGCGTTAAGAGTTTTTGAGATTATGCTTTTCATTAGAGGAAAGAAGCTGCCAAGCCCCCCATATCCGAGGAGGAAATGGTATCCGTGTTCTCTCACGCTCAAGAAGGAGAATATTGTACTAAGATGGTGTCCGTTGTCAGAGCGACCTTTACAGATTTGGTAAAAATAGGAGAATCATTAGAGGAAGGTATTCGGACAGAAAAAATTGCCAAAGCCCCGACATCATCTGGAACTGCCATGTTTTGTAAGAAGAATAAGGAAGAGGTAGGTGGGGTTTCTGCCAATTCTATTACAAAATTGAAATAGTGGTTCAACTCTAGAAACGTTTTATCTTCCCCGCCATCACCTAACCTTCCGCACGCATTCTACGTCCAGCCCCATTACCAAACTCCACTCCCAAACATCCCACTATCATACCAAGCTCCACAGTCAAATATCTTTCCCCAATACCCAGTTCCACCTCCAAATTATCAGTCTCATTTCCAAACTACTCCCCAAAATAGCCAAACAAATTTCCAAACACCTCTAAATTACCACCAAGTACCCCCTCCTACAAACCTAAGCCTGTATAACCCCCAGCGTCCAAACCATAAAAAGAAACCTCCCCGAAACTTCACCCCACTAGTTGGAATTCACACTCAATTGTTTGAAAGATTGAAGAATACTGGTCATTTGCAACCAGTACAGCCAAAGCCTGTCAATCCTAGCTCCCGATTTTATCACCCTGATCAAAATTGTGCCTATCATTCAGGGGTAGCAGGGTATAGTACCAAGGACTGTCTTATCTTGAAACACAGAATCCAAGATCTGATTGATCAAAAGGTCATCACGCTCCAGGCACCTGCTCTAAATATTAGCAGTAATCCATTGTCCAACCATGGGGGATCTACAGTTAACATGATTGAAATAGAAGGTGAATGGGCATCTGGTAAGACCATTACCTAGGTGAACTCCGAAAAGCACAAAAGGGTAGAAGAGGTAGGAAAGATAAAGAAAGTTGTGGCTACCTTAAGTATCAGCGAGAAAGCCCTATTTATAGTGATGACTGCACGGACTCAAGTGTACTCTCCCCCTCCAAAGAAGGAATTTATTGTACAAACCATCGCTGCCCAGGGAATGATGTGATCAGGACAATATTATATCCCTGAGAAATTAACCAACAAGAAAGATTCACAGAAAAGGCCAATCACTGAAGGAGAGGCTGAGGAATTTTGGAGGCATATGCAACCAAAGGATTACTTAATGGTCAAACGCTTGGAGAAAACACTAGCCCAAATCTCTGTCTTGGTACTATTATTGAGATCTCAACACCACCGACAAGATCTATCGAAGGTCTTGGAGAAAGCGTATGTTTTCGCAGGAACGAGCGTTGAGAATTTGGCTGCGATGATAGGGAATGTTGTGGGGAACCATCGCATATCATTCAGTGATGAAGAGTTTCCGTTTGAAGGAGAAATGCAAAATAAAGCCATGCATGTCACCATTATTTGTTGAGATTATATAATTAATCAGGTATTAATAGATGACAGATCTGGTATGAATATGTGTCCCCTCTCTACATTGGTCCAAATAGGCTATAATCTGGGGAAAATTCATCAAAGCCATGTAAATGTGAGAGCATTCGATGAAGGGCAGAGAGATACCATAGGAGAGATCAATTTGCATATCCAAATGGGGCCTGCTCAGTTTAAGACTAAGTTTTATGTTATGGATATCCATCCTAGCTACAACCTGTTTTTGGGAAGACCATGGATACTTGGGGCAAAGGCAATTTCATCAACCCTTTATCAATTATTGAAGTTCATTTGGAAAGATCATGAAGTAGTCATCCAAGGAGAAGGAAGTCAGCGGACCACCCAATGGTTATGTGCCAGTGATTGAAGATGTTCCAAAGGTAGCAGTTTCTATACAGTGGAAATTGTAAACGCTGTGGAAAGAGATTCGACACACAAAATATCAATGCCTTCTGTCTACAAAATGATTGCAACTGTGATGTTAAGAAATAGGTTCGAACCTGATCGAGGCTTGGGAAAGAATTTATAAGAAATTATCAAGCCTATTGTGATCCCAGAGAGAAGCACTAAGCACGGGTTAGGGTATCAGCCTACCAGAAAAGATAGGGTTGAGGATGAGCCA
>NW_025827541.1:0-1352 GCF_002878395.1 Capsicum annuum | reverse complement strand
TATCACTTAATCTCTTCCAACACTTCCTCCTTACACTATAAATGCTTTTAGTGCATGTACTTCTTGGACTAATTATTTCTACCACTTTTTAATCATCTGTTAGTTCATCATAACCGAATCCATACACAGTTTTTGAACAGTTCATTATTAGGATCGTCGTTTTAGGCATCCGACCTTCGAAAGCGCCGAACTTTCCTTATTGATGGATTCCACAACATTGACGTTTTATCAGGTTCTCGGGACCAGTTGTTAAAATGACGATCATCAAGGGGGATTGGAGCTATTTGTTCGTCCAAAGAACATATATAGGGTAGAGGGATGACAGAAGTTAGTCTACAATTGGACAGGAGACTAGTTGAGACATTGTAATGTGCTTAGCAAATTCAGGACTAGAGATTTCAGAAAACCACAACTTGGATACACACTTGAATCGCAATACATATTAGACCGGCAACCTCAAAAGTATCTCAACGATGATCACTTGTGCAACATCCATGAATAATTTTTAATTTTAATTTTGTTGTGCTAGTATGGATATGTTATTATTATTTATTATTTATAGATACGGGAAACACTCCTATGAGAAAAATCCAATCCCATTAATCCAATCCTCATAAATTTATTTCCTTAATTACTTACTTGATTTTCCCTCTCTATTCCTTAATTTTAGAACTTGCAAATTCCGCTTTTACATTTTTATTGATCCGAAAATAATCCAGTCTTATCATAAATTTATTTCCTTAATTACTTACTTAATTTTCCCTCTCTCTATTCCGTCATTTTAGAAATTGCTAAAAATTGTTGTATCCATTTTTGTTTCAATTTTTTTTTCTATCGGTAATTTTACAATGAATTAAAATTATGCTTCTAAAATTTTTGAGTCCCAATTTATTTATTGATATTCGGATTTTGAAGGTTAAACGAATTAACTTTTTATCATAATTTATTTTACAAGTTTGTTAAAAAGTGATATATTTTACCATCAAAATTAAATTAGTTTACTTTTTATGTAACTTTTAAATTCCCAATCGTACGGACAATATTAAAAAATTTGAATCTCAAATAGTGAAAAGTTTCATAAAAATTGGGACATTGAGACTACTATAGTATAAAATAGTGATATGTTGCTTATGTTTATTTTGGTGATTTCTTTGAAGGTTTATGCTATTAATTGATACAAATTATATGGCGTTGAATAACAATAAAGTAGAAATTGACGATCAATGAAAAAGACACACTATTGTTCCTTTGTAATTGTAATAACAAAGTCATAGTGCTATACAAAAAATGGTAGAGTGAATATAAAGTCCAAGTTGCCTTCTACAATAATTTTCCTTATTTATAATATTAAG
>NW_025827540.1:0-1927 GCF_002878395.1 Capsicum annuum | reverse complement strand
CCACCAATTCCTAAATTGTAAATTGACCAAGACTTGAGATTGGACAACAAAAATTGTTAGAAACCGCAACCAATTACGTGTTGCCACGTCATCATTGTTACTGTTCACGCAACAGTTTTGGCTCAAATTTTAGATTTTCTTAGTTTCTTTTTATTGTTCCGTAGTTTCGTTTGATTGGTCCGAACGCTAATTGACAAGCTAGTAAACTCCTACTAGATTGTAAATTAGTTTTGTGTCCGTTTGTTCGTATTAACGTTCTTTGTGTGCTTTTCTCTTTTGTGAATTCATTGTATCTTGTTGGTTCAAGTCTGTAAGCAAATTTTCGTTGAGCCAACTCGAACGAAAATCTATTCCGTACCAAGGTGGACTCTTCCCTCAATCACTCATGAAGTACAAGCCGGCTTTCAACACTTGTGAAACCAAGTGTGAGGTAAAAATTGAGAGTGAGAGTGTGGTGAGGCATTTTTGAGCTAACAAGTTTGTTTGTTTTGTTGTTCGTTGTTGTTTTTTCTTTTAGGTACCATGGCTACCACCAAGCTCGATGCCACGTTTGACCGCATCACCGACAATATTGAAGACATGAAATGGCACATTGAAAGGATACGCCAATTGGTATCCACACTTATCCCAACAAATTCAAAACCTAAGGTCCAAACACCTTGCGGTAAGATCTTCCCGAAGGAAGTTGCTGCCCAAACTTGTGAAGGACTTTCACACCAAGGTAAAAACGAACATACTCATGAACGTCAATGTAAAATAGCTATCTCTTACACTTTGGTACATGTGGATGATGAACGTGTGACTAATAAGCCGTTGAGTGTGAGTAGTAGCTTACCTACGTATGAGTACATTGATTCCTTACCACTTGTAGATAATGTAAATGTTGTGTGAGTGGATACACTAGTTGATCCTATAGATGACCGAATCGACTCTTCTAGTAAGATCGATTGGTGTCCACCTAGTGTTGAAGCTATTGTGTTGAATGATAGTACATTGTCGTATGAAAATTGTGTTGACCAACTTGTGTGTAAAACTTGCCCACTACTTTGAGAATGTGTGATGTGATTAATGAGTCTCAAGTGAGTGAAGAATTTGAAAATGTTGGTAAAGAAAAAAGGAGTGAACCAGTGAGCCTATGCTGTTGTAAGGATTCTAATTTTTGCTTGGCTCATAGGGTTAATCGTGTGCTTGACATATCTTTGGAACTTAATAATGATTCCTTAGAGAGTGAAAGTTTCAAATCTGTCCACGGGTTAGATCATTCACTCTTTAGGTACAATGTTTTGTTTGAAGATAGTTTAAACACTCCTAATAGACCTAGTGGTGAAAATGATGGTATAGCTTGCCTTGGAAGCTATAGCATATATGCTAACCCACTATGGTGTGACAACATCCTCCTAAAGATAGAAATCTCTTCTTGGAAGATGAGAGTACTCTTAAGGGTAAGGAATGTGTGGTCTTGGAAACTACTTCTTCTACTTTGTGTGGCTTTTCCGAGGACACCATAGTAGAAGTAGAATTGAGTGCCACCTTTCTCTACTCTCTCTTTACTTGTGATGATATGTATGCCAATGTAGAGAGAGTAGGCCGTGTGGTTGTGGTAAAGACTACGGGAAATGGGTGTGTTGCTTAGATCCGTGTTTATGGCCATTCTTCCCATTTGATCCCGGTGCCATCTTAGAGTGGGGAAGATTTACTCTCGGCTTAGGTGCGTTTCTTTTGGGTGCTTATCAAAGCCAAGTCCTTGGTGAATTTGTCGATGGCTTCATAATGTTTAACACTAAGGACTCTTGGTTATATGTCAAATATGAACCACCTTGGCATGTCGAGATTTGTTGTTGGCCGAGACTTAAACTCAAAGGGTCTTCAGTTTCTTTTTATGGGTGTGGGTTGTTTTGAGTGTTTTGAGTGCATACCATTATTGTTT
>NW_025827539.1:0-1615 GCF_002878395.1 Capsicum annuum | reverse complement strand
GAATATTTTCCACAGAGTCAACCCAAAAAAAAATATCATAATTAATTAAAAAGTTCTACTGCTATATTAATTTACCACTATATAAAAATGTTACATTCAAAGAATACTTAATTTCTATCAGCGTATATTAGAGAATGTGAATTATTCAAGCAATGCAAAGAGCTACTTCTCAAGAACCATAAGTTGGGTGAGTATTTAATGATTTAATGCCCTTTTGAATAATATGAATAATTTAATATTATTCGCTCAACATTAATTTTCAAAAAATTCTATATAAGCTTGATGTTAAAATTCGAAATATTAATAGTTACTTTTAGTATCATATATTTTTAAATTAATCAATGATATATGATAGTTTTTTATTTTATAAATAAATTAGATAATAATTTTTATAATTAATTTTATTTGATATCCATCGCACATCACGTGGGTACTAAATTTTATATGTAAATCTCATTTGTAAATTTTTTATAGCAAAAATTGGAGAGCATAGCAAAGACATCAAAATCACTTCTTTTCACAAGATAGGTTTCATATTTCTTTTCACATTCCTCCTTATGATTGTTCCTTTTCTATATAATCAATCAAACTTTGGGAAAAGATTCCTTTTCAAAGCTCTAAAACAAAATGCCTCGAACAGTGGTAGGGATAGATTAAACACAGTAGTAATTGATTTTTCCTAAGAATATCCTTAAAGATTGTTGTAAATCTTACGGAAAATATCTTCTTCACGAACACTTGTATGGAATTCATGTGTCAGACAAACAGATACTGTCCTTAAAGATATTTCACTCAATATGGCCGTAACCCCATAATTCAACTTCCTGTATGAAATTGGAGGAAACTACAAGAATTGCCCCAAAATAAGGTCGTTTTCAATTTTTGACCTTAAATAAGAAAATTTTGTAAAAATAACCTTCAATTATTAAGTGGTATATTTTTGACAAAATTGCCCCTGATTAATGGGGTAAACTACATAAAACTAGTCTCCCCTTTTTAAAAGTATGAATATACCCCTGAACTTTGATAATGGTACAGATATATCCTCTGTCATACTTTAGATATAAATATACCCTTGCCGTTAATGAAAAGGTACATATATACCCCTGAACTTTGATAAATAGTACAGATATACCCTCCATCATACATTAGGTACAAATATACCCCTAAACTTTGATAAATGGTACACATATACCCTCCGTCATACTTTAGGTACAAATATACACTTGTCGTTAATGAAAAGGTACATATATACACTTCTCACTAACGACAGGACACATGTCACAATCCTATTCATTTGGCCTTTTTAAATTTAATTTATCCCAACTCCACCCCCAAAATAATTCTAATTTAACCCATAACCCAATTCAAATAATAACCCAAAACTGATCCGATCTAACAGAAAAAGAAAGTGAGGATGAACATGCTTGAATAAAGAAACGCCTTGAAGGTTTTATTAGACCGACTCGGGTTTGGATTATTATTTGAATTGATTTGTGGGTTAAATCAGAATTTTTTTCGGATAGGATGGTGATAAATTAAATTTAAAAAGGGCAAATGAACAAGATTGTGACACGAGTCCTATCGTTAGTGAGAAAGCTATATATGCACCTTT
>NW_025827538.1:0-1255 GCF_002878395.1 Capsicum annuum | reverse complement strand
AGTATTACATTTATTAAATAGCAGCCTTAGTTAAATTTAATTTGTCCAATTTATTTAATTTCTAGCCTAATTTTTGTCAAATTAATATCAATTTTAGCCAAAATTGATATCAATTTTTAACCCCACATTAAAAGTCAAATTGCTGACCTCTTTTTAATAATTTTAATCTCAGCCGTTGATCAATGCTGATCCAACGGCTAAGATCAGATCTGAATTCCTTTCCTTTTAAAACAACATCAAACCCCTAATCCTTCCATTTCAAAAAATGAAGCCGCAGCTCTCTCTCTCTTTATACCTCTCTCTCTCTTTACCTCTCTGTAACCATCAAAGGCTGCCGCCGCCGCTGAGAAACCCGATGCCGCCCCTTCTCCTCTTCCCGTCTTCCCTCTTCTCTTCCCGTCTTCCCTCTTCTCTTCCCTAGCCGGAGAAAACCCGATGCTTCCGAGTCATCCGGGATTTCAGCCAGCAGAGCACCACGCCGCCTCCCAACATCAACCATGCCAACACCGCTGCGTCCTCGCCAGTTGAGGTATTTCTTGCTTCACCAGTTCCCCTATTATGCTAGTCGTGGCTTGAACTCTGCCAAAGAGGATATAAGTTGAATGTGCCGGGATGCACTAAAGTAAGTTTTGCATTCCGTATTGTGTATGATTCTTTAGCATCACTGAATCTTTCCAACAGTTGAATTGTGTGAAATTTCTTTTTTGGGAGAAAAGTGCAAACTATCTTTATTTGACCTTTATTTTACCTTTAAATTTTCTTATTCAATCAATCAGCAAGTTCGATTCAACCACAAACGAGCCCAGGTCAACTGTACAAATCCTTGGTCAATTGTACCAAATTTTCTTCAAAGAACTTTACCAATTTAGGCCAATAATATACAAAACTAGCTGAATTCTAGCAACTTTGTCAACTTATAATCGATAGTGTCGTGGTTGCCTTATCAAAGAAAGCATTTTCATATTTAAGTTCATTTTTAAAGGAAAATAGTATGTTCCTAAAGAAATATAGATCTGATAAAACCACTTTTCCCTATTAGAAATGATCCCTAAAATTGCTGAATACTCTTTTAGGCAATGGCACACATTCGCCATGAGTCCTGGGTGTACAGAACTGTTAAAACCTATTTTCGTTAGGATTCAAGTCACTGCATTCTGGGGTCATTTGAGAAGTGAATATTAGTGAGTCAAAAATGTTTAAGTGTAGCTACTTGAAAGGTTGACTTGTGTTTTGAATATAGTTAAGTGTGGCCACT
>NW_025827537.1:0-1870 GCF_002878395.1 Capsicum annuum | reverse complement strand
TAAAGGAAGGTTCACTATTAATTCAGCATGGAATTACATAAGGCACAAAGATGAGCATAATAAAATCTATGACTGGATGTGGACTATGGGACTTCCATTTAAGATTACTTTTTTAATGTGGAGATTATGGAAATTCAAAATTCTAGTTGATGATCGAGTGAGAAGATGGGGCATAGAGGGACCATCTAAATGTTGGTGTTGTGAAAAACCTGCTTAGGAAATGATGACTCATGTATTCCTAAGGTTGACAGTTGCTAACAGGACTTGGTCCTATTTTTTCTCTTTTGCAGGTTTACATTTTGAAGGGTTATCACTAAGAGAAGTGATCATGGCATGGTGGGGATGTGAAGTTAAGTCTTTAAACCCATATTATAAAGTTTTGCCATGTATTATAGTATGGGAACTGTGGAGAAGAAGAAATGCAAGCAAACATGATGGGAGGCTCTGGTCTTATCGAAGAACTGCTTATAATGTCATGAGAACAGTTCACATGCTAATAAAGGTTAGAAAGCTAAATTGGAATTTCACAGGAAATTGGCCTAACTTAATCCACACACTGAAGGAATTCAAGCCGAGATTTAAAGTCATTAAGGTAGTTTGGGAGTTTTCTACAATAGAGTAGGTGAAATACAATACAGATGGAGCTTCTAGAGGCAATCCTGGACTAAGCTCTTATGCATTTTGTCTAAGGGATGAAAATAGAAATATCTACATGCAGAAGCAGCTAGAATAGAAGAAACCACTAATACAGCGACCGAGGCTACATAAGTATTAAAGGCAAGTGCTCATTTTAAACAATCCTCATATGGCAAAAGCAATTATACAAACAGATTCTCTACTCATTCAAAAAGTGCTGATTGGTGAGTGGGACTGTCCGTGGTGCATAGCAGATATTATTTTAGAGACAAAGGCAAATATGATGTGTAAGCAAGTAGACGTTTAGCATATATATAGAGAAGGTAATAAATTAGCAGATTTTTTGGCTAATTATGCTATAGACAATGATAATTTCTCCTGGAGAGATTTCAAGAGCATGTATTCTAAAGGCAGGAGAATACTGAATAGTGATAAATTAAACAGCCCGTACTTAAGAGTTTCACCTATTAGGTGATAAATGGGGCTAAGGAGGCTAAAAGACATGGTTTTTCACAACATACATTTACATAGATGCTAGACAAGAAGCTCAAAAAGTGAAATCCTCACTATCCTTGGCTACAGCAGCCTTCGAAAATGACCAGGCAAAATTAGAGGGCCTGAGAGGTACTTACTTTTGAAAGATGATAAACAGAGATCCAGATCTAAATATAAAGGCACACAATTGATGACCCAACACAGCAGAAGAATGAAATGAAGGTTGAAGTTTGGAGGAAACATGTTGTTCAGGTGAAAATGAGAAAGGAAAAGATAAGGAAATGAGGAAAATGAAACCATACAAGGCATTTATATGTTGGAAATGAATGTGGGCTTTGGTTGAATGGGCTATCTTTTGATTTTTTAATTTGTGGACTTTGTTGCATTTTATTTTCATTTGGGTCATTTGACTCTTTATGTAATTTTCTTTTCATCAATAAAAACCAAAAATTCATTTTAAAAATAAACATAATAGAAGGATCAACATTTATCCATAGTCCATATATAATCTTGAGACCTTTCTCATGCTTACATCCACTTCAAGATCAGAACAGATAAATCAACTATAGTAAGTTTGATTTGGTACTGGCTGAAGGTCATTTATTGAGAATTAAGCTTAACGGTCAATCTAAGCAACAACTATGATAATGTATCATTCCCTGAGAGATCAGATGTCCAACAGGAACATCACATTTTTAACATTTTCTTACAGAACAAACATTTACCAACATCTGCATGA
>NW_025827535.1:0-3204 GCF_002878395.1 Capsicum annuum | reverse complement strand
AACCATGAAAATTAGTTCAAACATATAAATCTTTATCTAAATTTAATATGTTCTTTAAATAAATTATTTAAAAAATATTTGTTTAATATTATTAAATCAAAAAATTGGGGATTAAATTGATTGTTAATTTGTATCGAACTACGATTCAATTTAGCCAATTTATTTAATATTGACATAATTGATATCAAATTTTCCATAATCGTAATGCAATTGGCTGACTGGTTTTATATTTGATGAAAAATTGAATAAAATTGACTAAAATTCTATTTTATTGACCGTTTCATAAATAACCTAATTCCCAACCTAATTTAAATCCCTTAATCTAATACTAACCTACCAAACACAATTATCCAAACTGTCCCAACCTACTACCCCTTATAACCACTTCTTTTCCAGCCTGACAATGAATAATAACAACAAGGTAACAATACATACAACCACAGCAGCCGTAGCTGAGAACCTAGAAACCCTTGAACCTTTTCCTTGTCCCTCTTATTTTCCCATTTATCCTTCTCATTTGTATGAGTACATGTGAAAAGCATGCATTTTTCGTACCATAGAAGCTTCCAAGAGTCTCCCAGAATGGTTTTTCCCCTAAAATCTAAGAATCTATTTTAAATTCTGAATACATGTACGATTTTTGAACAAATCCACCCCACCCTGCCTTATTTATTCATTCAAGGTTTAAAAATTTCGAGAAAATCCTTGATAAATTCCCAACCACATGTAAGGCCCTGCAAAGTTCCCTCGTAGTTTGAGTCGTAGGGCATGTCAAGTGAAGCGTGATTCCGACCCTAAAAGATTGAGAAGTTACTTCCTAAGTGAGTAACATATTAACCATATAAAATTTCCCTAATTTCTAATTTTTATCACGTGAGAAATCTAATAAGCTTTCCATCGATATAAGATTTACCCAAATCGGACACTTGGATAAGAAGTTATGGCCAATTTAAGCCTTCGTCGTAAAACTACATCGTTTAAGAACCTAGCGCGTCGCGGAGAGAGTGCATTTAGCAATTGTCAATTTTCAGTGGGACTCAGCGATTGTGGCGCTCACGAAGGAGTCCCAGGTCCCAAGCAGTTGGAAATTGCAATGGCTCCGCATCGTGGGGGATGCCATTTGCCCAATTTTCAAATTCTAGTGAGCCAGCACGATTAGTGGCGCATCGAGGAGGCCAGCAAAATCGGGTTCTAGTTCAATTTTTCTAGTTTTGCACAGATGTTTAAAAGGGGTTTTCGGACCTTTTTCCAAGCCTATAAAAGCATGGAAATACTAAATCAAAGCCATTTGCAAGCATCGTATAAGGGTTTTATCAAGTTTTCTCTCAACAAGAACCCTAAATACTCAAAACCTCTTCCAAGAATCTCAAAAATCTACCATGGATTTTCTAATTTTCTAAATTAAGTCAAGATTCAAGGTTTCTAAGTCAAGGACCTTAAGAACCCTCATTCTAGAGCAAGAATAGAGTTCCAAAAGTGAGAGTTTATCCAAAGCTTCTAATTCAAGGTATGTGGGGTTTTGAACAAGGGTAACCCTTTCACCCATGTGCCCAATAGGCTATTTACATCATGATTTTTGTTGAAAATTTATGAGGTTTTTACACGAATTTGAATTGGGGGGGTTTCACCCATTATGATTGAATGCATTATTTTGATATTTCCCATGATTTATTAGTCAAATGGCATAATTTCTTCATGTTTTATTGAGAAATTGCAGCTGGGTATAAACCCATGATTTTACTCCTTGAGAAGCTAATATTTGCAATGTTTGAAATGTTGAAGCATATGATTATATTGAGACTTTAACATGAAATGGCTGAAATTCCCAGATTTCCATATGATTTATGACTCTATATGCTATATATATTGCTTTTGATAATCATTAACTTGAGATTGAAATATGGGTTAGTAAGCCCTACTTGAGACTTGTGAAATTATGAACTCTTGTGCTATAAGCACCTATGATTTGAGTATTTTGAGATGATTGAGAAATGAATTGACCTAATGGTCCTTGAGCTTTGAAATCCACTTCACTATATGAGTTTATCGATTTGATTATTGGGTTCGTGGTGAACCATGTGATTATTCTAAAAGTGAATTTTTATGAGATTAGCGCAGATAATATAAAGGGAGTAGTATTTAGCACCGAGTGGGTAGGTTACTATGTTTTCTTACCCCAAAACTACGTGCCACCATAGGTTGGGCCTGAGGCTGAGTTTATGTTGATTATGATTGGGCCCGAGGCAGAGTTTTATTTAGTAATCACTAGACCTAGGTTATACTCCCTGGCAAGAGTATGACGCTCCTCCCCAACGTAGGGTCTCCTCCTTAGGAGGACAAATATTGGACTCCATATAGCTCGTATGATTTATGTCGGTTACGAGAACCTCCCTTGACATTTAGACTTCAAGATCAAATACTTATTTCCCTTCCCTATAAGCTATTTTCCTAAATGGTTGAATTGCAAAGATGTTTCCCCAATTAAAGTATTTTCTTGATGTGGGTTATTTCCTAAATGAAAGCATCTTCCCTTGTTATAGTACTTTTTATAAAGGCTTGAGATAAGTTATTTCCATAAACTGGAATGCCTTTCCATTTGAGATGGAGTGATTTTCCTAAAGCTTGAGATGAGATATTTTTTTAAAGTGAATGAAATGCCTTCAAATATGTTTTCAAGATATATGGTTCCGAATTCAAAGTATATGAGTTCTAAATGATTATGAAGTGTTGAACATTGAAGAAGTTTTACCCTCTATGAGACATATGCATGAGTTGAAAGTATTGTTTAGGGCCCCTTAGCCTTTGGGTATTTAGAATAAGAGAAGTTTTCCGGTTTTGATGTTAAATAATGATGACTCATGAGACTTGTGTTACATGCCTCATTCTTTATGATTTATGAGCTTTACATCTTATACTTTCTCAAGCCATGTGAGTCATCTCATAATGCATACATGATTTGATTAAAGAAGATTGTTACTATTTTATTCATATGCATTCATCCCCGCATACTTAGTACATTCCAAGTACTGATCCATATATATTTCTATGTTCTATATTGTGTCATAATGTAGGTTCAGGTGCTCAGTCCCAGCCTCGCCCGTGATTCTTTGAGTACCTTGCCTATGTTTTCTACAGTGGTGAGTCCTCCTGGTTCGAGGACCGATCTACAGATGTCTCAGTGTTTGAGAGACTATGTTTTATCTT
>NW_025827534.1:0-1256 GCF_002878395.1 Capsicum annuum | reverse complement strand
TACGTACTCCGAATGCTTTAATGTTACTATTGTTTTGACCTTGTGGTCCTATCCCCTAAATTGATTTACATGTATATGTATATGTATGGAAATTGAGATTTAAGATCGTTGAGAGCATAAATTATGAACTCACTCTCGTGTATTGAATTAAAGATTATGGTTTTGTGATTTGAAAGATGTTTTCTCAATATTATAGTATTTGAGTATGATTTGAAATTTTTGAGAGGGTGTTTCTTGATATAAATGTGTTCTTGTGCTTAAGAGAAAGAATTGCATATGAATTGAGAACCTTGACATGACCACCTTGTACTATACTACTGAAATGCATGACAAAGATGAATTCTTTGCATGTGTTTACATGAGGTTTGAGAAAAAGTTTCTTTGAATTAAATTATTGAAATGGTGGTCCCAAAACTTGTGTTTTGAAAATAGATATTTACGATAGACTAATAATGGCTCAGAGATGTGACTTGCAAGTCAACGGTATGACGATACCATATGTATTTATGCCATAACAGATTATGTTTTCAGAGCATGTTTTCAAACTATGTTTTCAAAGACTGTATGTTTTCATAGAGTTTTAAAAAGGGTCTTAAAGAGGGTTAGGTGGTTACCTGAAGAAGGAACGAGTTCAAGCAACTCTTAGCCTGAAATCGTGTTTGCCGATATGCGTAGATTAATATTGTACACTGGCGACGGCCGTGTGGTGTAGTAGATTCAGAGACTCCGACCCTTGCGGCACTCTTGGGTTGGGGGCTTCGCTGCCGAGTTATGGCAGTTTCTATATAGCCCATGGAATTTTTTAGAGTTGTAGGGTATACCACCTAGCGTAAAAGTAACACAGATTTCTCAGAGTTGAGATGATTTTTACAGAGTCTTTAAAATGCCCATGTGAATTTTACTATATGATATACTTATAAACTGTTTTAAATTGCTCTTATATATATTGAATAAATAATAATTATTTTGGATATGCTCAGCGTACCAGTAGTCTGTATTGACCCTCCCTCCCCCTACCTCTCAGATTTTGAGACTCAGTCTAGGGGTCTAAATAAGCAGTAGATAATTCAGACAGCTGATCAGATTATGCAGTGGTGAACCTTCTCTATTCTAGAAGACCTGTCTTTTCAAATTATGTCACTTATTTCAGTTTTGGTCTACTGGGGGCCTTGTCCCAATTTCAGACAGTTGTCAAATTTTCATGTAGTAGAGATTTCGCAGACTGAGTCAGATGTTATTTAGATGTAGTTGATTTA
>NW_025827533.1:0-1037 GCF_002878395.1 Capsicum annuum | reverse complement strand
AGTCATTTCCCATATGAGAGATGTCAGATGATGATGGTCTTGGGGATGGGATAGGATATTTGTTTGAAGGATACAATGTTGTACCAGAAGATCTCCTAGAGTCCAGCGGGGTGAAGCAGATTGCACCAGGGGAGGCTTTGCAAAATTGGATCTCCACTCCACTCATAACCCATCGCCCGTCGTGGTAGTTGAAAGGGAAATTACTAATAGTTTTGAAATCGATGATGATCTAGAAGAGGCCCCGCGATCCACCTTTTATATCTCAAAACTTTATTTTCGTATCTTACTACTTTCAAAAAAGGCGGGGGCTTGTATTTGTGCAAGTCACAAGCCATGATTTTGTAATTATTTCTCAAATTTCAATAAAAAGGCCTTCATTTATTTAGAAAACTATATTATTTCTAAAACGCTCCTAGTCATATGTTTTGTTGTTTTCTTATCATCTAACTTAGTTTGTTTGTCCATTACAGTAGCATTAGCTTAAAGCCTTCCAATGTTGTGTCATATCAAAGCCTGAACGAACAAAATGAAGGGGACGATGATGGTTGGAAGGACGATGACGAGGAACGGTTAGTTGAAGATATGGAGGAATTTGAGAATCGTGAAAAACCCAATCTGGAAGAAACTGAAACAGTCAACTTGGGAGATCATGATAAAATTAAAGAGACCAGTATCATTGTCCACCTCACGGGGCCACAAAGGGAAGAGCTTATCCACCTATTGCGAGAGTATATCGACGTGTTTTCTTGGTCCTATATGATATGCCAGGGTTGAGCACCAGCATTGTGTCATATAAATTGCCGATAAATTCTGAGTTTGATCCAGTCAAGCAAAAAATGAGCAAATTCAAGCCAGATTTAAGTCTAAAAATCAAGGAAGAAGTGACAAAACAAATCCAGTCTAAGGTTATCGAGGTCACAAAATATCTGACATGGTTGGCCAACATCGTCCCTGTGCCAAAGAAGGATGGCAAGATTCGAATTTGTGTTGACTATAGAGACTTGAACAGAGCCAGTCCTAAAGATAATTTTCCGTTG
>NW_025827532.1:0-2323 GCF_002878395.1 Capsicum annuum | reverse complement strand
AATAAACATACACAAGTTCACAATAATTGAGTAATAGATATGTAAGATACATAAACCATCAAACTTTTTTACTAGTCATCATCATGATATGTGAGTAGGAGAATAAGCATGAGTATCTAGATGATATAACCAATTACCATCTTTCCATGGCTATCCATAACATGGCAGTAAGAAAACCAATCAAGTATACACATTTTTGAACCATCGGCTTTATTCATAAATCGACAACCAGGTTTAACCCTTATAATCTCAATAATGTAATTTAGACGCTCATCAAGTATCCAGGTTACCAAGGAGTTACATAGCTCAAGCTTAAGGTGGGTCAAGTACCACTTCTAACTCCCATTAATACTAAAGTCACTTCTACAATACTAACTTCTACCTAGATTTAGACTAGGTTATCTAAGTCAAACCATAAGCGCTTATCAATCCTTACTAAGCCTATAGGAGAAATCTTCTTCAAGTATTCTTCCTAAGCCAACCTAACATCAAGGCCATTTCATATTAAGCAATAACTAGGTCAACATACTTTTAAAGTCATTAAACAACATCATTCTCATCTAGTAGGGCAACTAAAGTGTTCTCATACTATTTATGAGACTATACGTAGAACTATCCAAGGTTCTAAGCTAAAGGTCAACAATCATACTTTTTCAAGTTTAACAACCTATGAGAATTAACTAATCCCAAGCATCATCATTCAACCATTTATCATCTAAAACCCCCACCCAATCTCACAAGATATCAATAATTATATTACAACCAAGTTCAATCTAACAATGGGTAAGCCTAACTTACCTCGAGTCCAATTGCTCATGAACCAACAAGCTTAGTCTTCCCTTTTATTGAATATTATTCTTTAACAGGCCAAGCTATCAAAAACAAAATCTAAGCATCAATACAAGAACAAGAACACCCATTATGGCACCATTATTCCATGGGTCCAAAATGACACCAAACCCCCAAGTGGGTCCCACCTTCAAAAAATGAGTTTCCAACACCAACCCATAGTCTAAATATTATTAGGGAGATAAAACCCTCAAGAAATTTCAGAAAATTAATCACATTTGTGGCTACAATTGAGCTTCAAATACTTAGAGTTTTTGGGTCTAGAAATCAAGAAATTAATACCAAATTTGAAGGAATCTTACCTTAGATTTGTAGCAAAAATGGACTACACAAGTTATTCAAGCTCCTAATTAACCCACAAGACTCATTTTTTAGTCAATAATCTCTCATGGCTGCTAGGATTCCCAAAGAAATGAAAAATGCCCCAAAATTTGCCTAAAGGGCCTTTTATATGAGTTTAAATGGACCCGCAAGGTCAAAACTTATTTTTGACCTCCCATACTCATCCAGACTTTGATTTTCGCAAACGAACTATGTAACCCCACTAAATTCAATATTTTGGATGAATTGGTGAAGTCAGATTTTGCATCCGAGGTCATTTAGGCCACTTATGAGTCCCACACTCCTATATTTTGATTTTTGACTTTTTGACTAATGGGTCGAAATGATCTCGGGTGTTATAGGATCCAAACCAAGGGTATACCTACCTTAAAATTGATATTACATAGCTGCTGGCACAGTCAAAAGTTGCATCCAAAATTATTTTACTAAAGTTTTTGCTCGACAGCCATGTTGAATCGATGAAGACTTCAAATTAGAAAAGTGATTCTAAAAATCAAACGAACCGTAAGGTAACTGAACTATAAATTCTAGCAAGTCACTAATGACTTGAGACAGTTATGGAGGAGATATATTGGCAAAGATAAGCAATAACACGGCTAATGACCTGAAGGGTAATTTCAATGTATAACCTAGACCAATATTGATATATGATCCGACCTCAACTTGAGATCTAAGTCTCAGCCCCCATACATGTTATCGATTCTTAACCCCAACCCTAATTTAAGAATCGACTATAGAGCCCGACCCTAGATTTGACTCCTAACTCGATACTTGGGACCCAGGATTTGACCTTGACTTGAGATCCAACTTTTGATCCCGAGACCGACTAGTTATCCAAATACTTATTTTATCCTGCTTCCATAACCCTGATTTAAGACCCGACTGATTCCCAAACTGGGACCCTATCATTACCTAGCACCTACTCGACTCTTGACTCAAAATCTAATTCCATACGTAGGACCTGAGATTCGGCCTTAACTCTTGATACATGAATAGAGACTTGGGACCTAACCCCGACTACAAACTCGATACCTCATGTCGAATACTGAATAGGATATGACCCTGACTATGAAGATGTGACCCAACCTCAAATATCGACTCGAGACTTGACTTTGACTTCCAACTCAAGACC
>NW_025827531.1:0-1441 GCF_002878395.1 Capsicum annuum | reverse complement strand
TGAATTGCATCTACATCCTTCTAGTTTGATAATATTGTAAGAAAGGAGCAATTTGTTTGTAAATCAAGCGTATCTTCCTTTTATTTCGCTCCCGCTTGATTATAGATTTTAATATTTAAATTTTAAAAATTTATACTTGTGTTTGAACTTGAAAATTATATTTTGAAAATCTGATTAATTTTTATGGTCAAATATATATTTTTCATAAATTTTGGAATTGAAAATTTAAATTTTTAAATCTGAAGTTGTATTGAACTTGAAAATGTTTGAAAATTAGATTTTCATAATCTAAGCATTATGGTCAAATATATATTAATTTGATGATATATTTTAAAAATTCTTTTCTAAATCTCTAGTCAAATGATAGCTTAGTTTTGCATTATAATATACAAATCCCTTTGCTCACTTATTTCCTTTAAAAAATTATTTATTTCTAAATACCTTTGCTCACTTATTTGTTTTTTTTTTTAAAATAATTATTCATTTCTAGAAAAGAGTTAGATCAAGGAAGGCAATCTTAATTCATCTTTTTATATTTTGCTTCTCCTTCTATTCTTAGTTCAACCTTAATGCAATTTATATTTTAATTGTATATCTTTGATTATGTAGTTCTCTCTCTTATTTATTTTTGTTACCCAAAAATAAGTGAAGGAAAATGCCAATAATGTAAATTGAAGCTATAAAATCTCCTTTTGTTTCAATTTTCATGTTATGTTATCCCTATTTTCTTGCTAGTATGTTCTAAAATTTAAATAAGGATTATTAGTCTTATAAACTAATTTTAACATTTATTTATAGTTAAAGGAATTTTCACAACATATCTAAACTTCAGAATTTTTAACAAGATTTTTTCAGTCTTAAATTTCATGTAAAACTAATATCATTACAAATCAAAACTCCTTAATAGTCACTATGCATAACATTTCGCTGTAACAATAAAAAATATTAGAATGAGCAATGATGGCATAAAAAAGTTTTGATTGTATATTGAAAATGAGAGGGAGATGTTTATACAATTTATTAAAACAAAAGGAAGAAATATGTAATATTACAAAAATAGAAGGGAAAATGTGCAATTTATGGAAAAACTTTATGATCCAGTGCCCTGTGGAGTACATGAGCAATGATGTGCTTGTGTTTCCCTTTTTGTCTACTTCTGTTGATTGGCCCACTTAAACTGGTCCCACCTATATCTTCCCCACCTAATCGTTGTGATATGGCCATTGGATCTTCTTGATTAGACGGTTAGGAATCAGCTCAGACTCTTCTACGTGTCTTTTCATCCTTACAAGTTACCCACTTATAAGGAAGATGAAGAATTAATCTAAATAACCGTTCACCAAATTGATATGAAAGGAATTGTCACACAATTGGTCGTAATGTTGGTTGGAAAGTCAGTGACATGAAGCTATTGTATGTTGAATTATGATCGAATGCCTTT
>NW_025827530.1:0-1301 GCF_002878395.1 Capsicum annuum | reverse complement strand
AAGATCTTTGAATTTAGAAAAGAATTCTTGAACTTCTTGGGTGGAAGAAACCTAAGAATCAACATCTGCATACATGTAAATCTAGATTCTTGAAGTTCTTGAAGACTCTTGGAGGGATTCTTGAGATTGCTTTTGAAACTTTGGGCTAGGGTTTTCTATTTTTTTGGGAGAGAATGATTTATTTCTTGTGAGATGTGAGTAAATAATAAGGAAATAGGTCTTTTAGGGTTTTAATGTCGTCTATAGGCTGATTTGGGGCTTTAGGAATTTATCAAACAACCCTTGAAATTAAATAACAGAACATGAAAATCCCGACTTTACATTCTAGCACGACGCGGTGAAATCATGCCAGCTTACTGGAAACTGAACAATAAGGAAACTGCTTGATGGCGCAATGCGGTGGAAATTGTGTTTCCACCTTGGTTGCGAACTGGAAAGGCACCATGACGCTGTGGAATAGCGGAGGCTCATTGAATTTTGACAATTGCCATTTCGGCTTCCTCCGTGATGCGCCAAGGTACCAGGTGGTACACTGTCTCACTAAAATGGCTCTAACTCTTCACTCGAGTGTCAGATCTGAGCTGAGTACTGAACTAAAGCTGGAATACTAAAGATACTGAGATTTCCTAGATCCTAAACTTTCTGAGAGTACGGAGTTCTATAACTGACTGAGTTCTACAAATTAAGGCTAGATATAGAGTATCTTGAAACTGACACTGGCTCTAGACTTACAGCTAATTTGTTTGGTATAAATACCCCTAGGACTCGATAACATAAAAGTAAAATATAACCATTATTGAATAATCATGACCATGGACTTTCACTCACCCTTACAATAATTAAAGTATCTTTTCAAGCACTTGAAAATCATAAACATGTGATAATATAGGGAGACATGTTATTGGCTCCTACTCCATTCAACAAGGTCTTACAACAAATACTTATCATGCATTGAAGAGCACGTAATTGGGTAATCTCATGCTAACCTATCACAATTCATTCACTAAGATTTTTCAATAAACCCTTGGCATACATGAACTTACACATAATTGGGGATTTCTAGTCAACATGCTATAATGGCTCTAATTCCTTCATATTATCATTTTAACAAACATATGGGGAACATGCTTTGATTATTCAACAATTTCTATACTTAATTGAGATAAAAACATCACTTAAAATACAACTTGAAGATGGTTTACCATGAATATCACATACTAGGATCAGAGCTTGAAACTTTGTAACAAAAACGTAAATTAAAACTCAATAATAACATGAACTTCAACTTCAATTCACATGAA
>NW_025827529.1:0-1217 GCF_002878395.1 Capsicum annuum | reverse complement strand
CTGATGAGACAATCAGATTTCTTTACAAGAATCTTTTCATCAATCAGATTAGCAAATATTGAGTTTGACTCAAAAACGGTAGGAGAACTAGGTCCTTGTAAATTATCTAAAATTTCAGTACCTTTCAATTACTCAGAGGGAACCTAGATTTGAGGGGCATTACAAGACTCTGATTTTTCTGAGGAATGAGGTCCTTCAGATTGAAGAATCTTTTTCTCTATTGGAGATCCATAACCTTTCTTTAGGTTATCTATTTGGACAGAACATTCATTGAGGCTTAGAGTTTCAGCTGGAACAGTTTCACTTAGGGTCTCAAGTATGTCATGGGAAGGACTGACGAGTGACACTCTTTGTGGCTCTTGATAATGATCAGAGGGTATCTTTCATGGGGATTGAAGAGGAGGAAATTTCAGACATTTTGAGATTTTTTAAGATGAAAAAAGGAGGGACCAGTTTTGAGTTAATTGAGAAGAGAATGAATTAAGTGGAATTGAATTTATAATTTAAAAAATGATTTTTTGACATATAAGAGATACCTTCTTAAAATGATACATCTGATGACAACGGTTGTAACTCTTCATATTTAAACCAAATTGACAACTTTCTTAAAATGATGCATCTGCTGACAACGGTTGTAACTCTTCATATTTAAACCAAATTGACAACTTCTGTTCATATGAGATTGGAAAAATGGCCCTTTTAAAATAGAAATTTTATAAAAAAAATTAAGGCACATTATTTTGGTACTCACCTGAGTGATAGGACCAGGTCCCTCTCTTTCATGAGTGAATTTTAAGCTTGTGATTGCATCAACTATTTTTTCCCAAAGCTGACCCCATGGGTGTATACCTGCAAAGGTATGGTACTGAGTTAGATTAACATGCACTTACTTTATCATCAATACCTGTCTCCTTGACATAGCCAATTTTGAGGAGTGACACTGGCTCAGATGTTAGGTCAGGGCTTTTTGATCAAGCTCAGTCTTAATTTGCTCATTTAGAATAGGATTGAGGGCCAAGATCTAGATTTTTTCTTCAATCATACTGCCTCAAGTTTCTTCTTTTAGGATGAATTGCTTTGGACCTAGGTCCCTTGTACTCATCTCTTACAAAGTGAGACATTTTCATGTTGAAGTGTCTTGAGAGTGAGACATTTACAAAGTAGCGAATGTTCTGGCAAAGGAAGGTGCAAAAAATGACTTTGTGGAAAACTGAAAG
>NW_025827528.1:0-2637 GCF_002878395.1 Capsicum annuum | reverse complement strand
CGTTAAATATATACTACTTTAGAGTCTATAGAAGATATATACACATATATACGTACCATTCAATTTATATGTAATACTTTAAATAAAATATACTACAATATCTATACCTATATATAATGATATATATACTGATTTATAAAACATATACACATGTTTACGTTCAATATATAATACTTTAAAGTCTATAGGAGATATATTCACATATATACGTACCATTCAATATATATGTAATACTTTAAATAAAATAAACTACAATATAATGATATATACACTTATTTATAAAATATATACACATGTATACGTTAAATATATACTACTTTAGAGTCTATAGAAGATATATACACACATATACATACCATTCAATATATATGTAATACTTTGAATAAAATAAACTATAATATATATACCTATATATAATGATATATATACTAATTTATAAAACATATATACAGGTATACATTTATTATATACTACTTTAAAATCTATAGAAGATATATACACATATATATGTACCATTCAATATATATGTACTATTTTAAATAAAATATACTACAATATATATACTACAATATATACACATATTGTATATATGTTATATACAAATTTATAAATTATATACACGTGTATACGTTAAATATATATTACTTTAGAGTCTATGGAAGATATATACACATATAGACATGCCATTCAATATATATGTACCACTTCACATAAAATATACTACAATATAATGATATATATAATAAATTTTTAAAATATATACACATGTATACGTTAAATATATACACTACTTTAGAGAATATAGGAGATATATACACCTAGATACGTACCATTCAATATATATGTAATACTTTCAATAAAAAATACTCCAATATATATACCTATACGTAATGATATATATATACTAATTTATAAAACTTGTAAACATGTATACGTTAAATATACACTACTTTAGAGTCTTTAGAAGATATATATACACATATATACGTAACATTCAACATATATGTAATACTTTAAATAAAATATACTACAATAAATACACACACTATACATATATATGTTATATACTAGTTTATTAAACATATACACGTGTATATGTTAAATAAATACTACTTTAAAGTCTATAGAAGATATACATACATATATACATACCATTCAATATATATGTACTACTTTAAATAAAATATACTGCAATATAATTATATATATACTAATATATAAAATATATAGACACGTATACGTTAAATATATACTACTTTAGAGTGTATAGAAGATATATATATACGTACCATTCAATATATTAGTAATACTTTAAATAAAATATAATATAATTTATATACCTATATATAATGATATATATACTAATTTATAAAATATATATACATGTATACGTTAAAAGTTTACTACTTTAGAGTCTATAGAAGATATATACACATATATACGTACCATTCATTATACATGTACTAGTTTAAATAAAATATTCTACAATATATACACACACTGTATATATGTTAGATACTAATTTATAAAATATATACTCGTGTATACGTTAAATATATACTACTTTAGAGTCAATTGAAAATATATATACACATATATAAGTATCATTCAATATATATGTACTACTTTAAATAAAATATACTACAATATAATATTTTATATACTAATTTATAAAATGTATACACATTTATACATTAAATATACATACTACTTAGAGTCTATTGAAGATATATACACATATATACGTACCGTTCAATATATATGTAATACTTTAAATAAAATATACTTCTATATATATAACTTTATGTAATGATATATATACTAATTTATAAAACATATATACATGTATAAGTTAAATATATACTACTTTAGAGTCATAGAAGATATATACACATATATACGTACCATTCAATATATATGTATTACTTTAAAGAAAATATACTACAATACATATACCTATATATAATGATATATATACTAGTTTATAAAATATATACACATGTTCAAGTTAAATATATACTTCTTTAGAATCTACAGAAGATATATACACATATATGATTACCATTCAAAATATGTGCAATACTTTAAACAAAATATACTACAATACATATACTACAATACACACACACTATATATATAGTTATATACTAATTTATAAAACATATACACGTGTATACGTCAAATATATACTACTTTAGAGTCTATAGAAGATATATACACATATATACGCATCATTCAATATGTATGTACTATTTTAAATAAAATATACTACAATATAATGATATATACTAATTTATAAAATATATACACATGTATACATTAATTATATACTAATTTAGAGTCTATAGAAGATATATACACATATGTGCTATACAATAGATATATAATACTATAAATAAAATATATTACTGTAAATACACACACCATAGATATGTTATATACTAATTTATAAAACATATGCACGTGTAGACGTTAAATATATACTACTTTAGAGTCTATATAAGGTATATACACATATATACGTAGCATTCAATATATATATATGTACTACTTTAAATAAAATATACTATAATATAACGATATATATAGCAATTTATAAAATATATACACATGTATACGTTAAATATATACTACTTT
>NW_025827527.1:0-1491 GCF_002878395.1 Capsicum annuum | reverse complement strand
GAGACTATAAAAATTTGTATTGGTTTATGTAGATGATATTCTAGTTTATAGTCATAATATAAGGGAACACTTAGGACATTTACAACAAGTTTTTAAATTATTTGTAGATAATGGAATAATAATAAGTAGAAAGAATATGAAGTTATGTAAAAATAATATTAACTTTTTAGGAGTAGTCATTGGAGATGGTAGAATAAAACTACAACCACAAATAGCTAAAAAGGTCTTAGAAATGCAAGATAAATTAGACAAAACTAAAGACTTACAGAAATTTTTAGGACTATTAAATTATGCTAGAGCTTTTATTAAAGATTTAGGAAAAGTAGCGGGACCGTAATATTCTAAAATAGGATCAACAGGACCAAAGACTTTTAATACGGAAGACATAAAATTAGTCCAACACTTAAGCACATGATACAAGATATCCCAGACTTAACATTATCATTAGAAACGGACTATTTAGTAGTCGAGACAGATGGAAGCCTTCAAGGATGGGGAGTAATATTAAAGGCAAAATTCAATAAATATAGTGACAAAAAAAATGAAAATTTTTTTGCTTATGCAAGTGGAAAATATAAAGAAAAAGGAAATCTAAGTAGTATAGATGCAGAAACACTAGCAGTAATTTAGTGTTTAAATAGTTTTAATATTTATATATTAAATAAACCCAAAATATTAATAAGAACAGATTGCGAGACTATAGTAAAATTCTATTAGAAGATAAAAGAAAAGAATAGTAGTAAAAGGAGGTGGTTAAATTTCTTAGATGCCACTTCTATTTACAATATTGTTCTAGAACATATTAACTAAAAAGATAATAATCTATCAGATCAACTAAGTACACTAATAAAAGAAGACCACTAACAATTTTTGTTTCAGTATAAATACAGGCACAGACAAAGGAAAGGCGGAAGCCTCATCCTCTCAAGACTACTCCTCTTCCTCTCAAGACTACTTAAACAAATTACTAAGCGACACTCGATACAAGCTACTAACAATGTTGGAGGCTCCGAAATTAGAAAGACTGATCTTCGGACCTCACAATCTCGTCAGTTATGAGCCATCCAGTATGACTTTCAAACTGAGACAAAATATAAGGGTGGATAAATGATAGACCTTCCTGATCGACAAGTTTTGGATTTCCTACAACAAGACACCTAGAGACATTAGATATTTTGTTTTAGTTCTAAATGCTTTAAGTTATTATTATACCAAGAAAAACAGCACTAACAAATTTAAATTTTATGTTGTTCTTAGGGGGAAAACACAAGGAGTATTTCAGACATGGATAGAGGTAATAGATTCTGTTAAAGACTATGCAATCCCTCTCTATAAAGGTTTTGATGATTTAGAAGAGGCATTATATTATGCCCGTTGAAATTTAGGGCTAAATTATTATATTACTCCAGCCCTAAGACCAAATATGAAAGAAGTTCCGAATATGATATTAAAAAAGACATAGACAAAATTATAGTTTGTGATCATTGTTCT
>NW_025827526.1:0-1124 GCF_002878395.1 Capsicum annuum | reverse complement strand
GATTGAAACAAGGGGATCCATTATCCCCTACTTTGTTTATATTAGTATCTGAAGTATTGACTAGGAGCTTGAGATCATTGTTGTTTCAGAAAAAGTTTAAGATGTTTGGGATTCCAAGGAGAAGTCCCAAAATTAATAATCTTGCCTTTGCAGATGACATGGTTATATTGTGTAAGGCAAATAAATAAACTTTGAATAAGTTAAAAAATACTTTGGAAAAATATGAAAAGCCATCTGGCCAGAAGATTAATAAAGATAAAAGTGCTCTATATTTTGTAATACCCCACATTTTGGACTAGGATGAAAATTCGTCATTCCTATGCGTAGACACTTCAAAAGCCTTAAATACTATATAAATTTAGTGTTTTAATCAATTATGTAGTATGGTAATCTATTTGAGCATGAATTTTAATCATACAGGTCCCCTAAATCAAGTACAAGTTGAAAGCTTTCCTATTGTTCAAGTTTTAGTAAGCATCAAAACTTGGGTCAACTTCAATCAACCATAACTCGTTGTATATGACAAACTGGGTGGTTTAGTATATATAAAATGAAATATCTTTGAATTAACTATCCAATGATACCAATTTCGTCTAAATCCAATGTCGGAGTAAAGAGTTATTCCTATTTTACTCCAGTATGTCAGGCTGAAAATAGTGTGATAACATTCGTGGTAGCTTACCACATTTGTGATGCCCTATCACGAAGGTCGTCAACCATAGGCAGAAACCATCTCCTAAGTGACAAAATTTGTGGTAGCATACCACATTTGTGATGCCCTATCATGAAGGTCGTCAGCTTTAGGCAGAAACCAGCTCCTAAATGATGACATTCGTGGTACCTTACCATATTTGTGATGCCTTATCACGAAGGTCGTCAGCCTTAGCCAGAAACCAGCTCCTAAGTGATGACATTTTTTACCACTTAACATATTTTTGATTTCCTATCACGAAGGTCATCAGAATTAGGCAGAAATCATCAATTCCATCTCCTATGTGACGACATTTTTGATGGCTTGTCACATTTTTGATGCCTTGTCACAAATGTCATCAGACTTAGGCAAAAACCATCAATTCAAGATCCTGTGTGATGATTTTTTTGATGGCTTGTCACATTTTAGATGC
>NW_025827525.1:0-2020 GCF_002878395.1 Capsicum annuum | reverse complement strand
TTTTTTTAATAATTCTATAGGTGTTAATTTAGTTGTAGTTGTTGATGATGTTTCTTCTGTAGGTTTGTCAGTTCTTAATACCCTTTTACTATTTTCAGTTAGATTTGAAAACCATAATTTCACTGTTCATATTAGTGTTCTTTCTATATATTCTGGTGCATATGTTACATTTATATTATTATCTAATAATTGTTTTTTCATATATACTATCCATAATTGTATTATTTTTTCTGTACCTATTACACAATCTAAGTCTAAAAAGTTATAATTTTTATTAACTATTTGTTTTGGTGTCCATTTGTCATATTCATCCTTTAGATTATATCTTTTAAACTTATTCTTATAATATGTAGGTTTTCTTATTTCTAATGTTCTAGGTATTATATTTTTTCATCTTCTTTTTTATCAAGTGTATTTTTTTATTTATGTGTTTCTATTTTCTAAGTTTTCTTTATTAATTACTTCTTGTTTTTCATTGATTTCTAAATTTTTGTATTTGTTAAGATTTCTGTATATGTTTCGCTATCTTCTGAATCATAATTATCTGTTTCTTCAACATCTATTGTATTTCTTTCTAATTTTTCTTTAAATTGATTTATCTCATATAATAATTTTTATTCTTTATCTTTTTCTTCTTTTTCTTTGTGTCTTTTTTCATACAAATCTTTTAGCATTTGTAGTTCTTTTTCTAATTCAGCAATCCTACTATTTGTAGTTTCTTCTATTTTTCGTATTTCTTCTGAAGTTTGTTGTTTTATTTTTTCTATTTTTGTTTTCTATCTACTTCTTCATTTTCTTTTTCTATTCTTACCATAGCTGTCAATTTATCTTCTAATTTTAATTCTTCTTTTTTCTAACATTAAATATAAATGTTCACTTATTTTCTTATACCTTCTTCCTAGATTAGAAAATACTATTTTTATTTTTAATCCTTCATGATTTTCATATATTTTTTCATCTATTATAAATTTTATTTGTTCATTTTTTATTTAATTGTTAGTAGATCATGTTGGTATGTATATTCTAGACTATCTATTGTTAATTCTAAATTTGATATTTCTTCTTTTTGTGCATTTATTGAGTTTTTATTAACTCCGGCAAAGATGTTATATTGTAGTCTTTCTATCCTTATTTTTAATTCTTTACATTTTTTAGATATTATTTGCTTTAATTCTTTATGTTTTGGTAATTTTTGTACATTATTCATCTAAATAATATTTTGGGGAATATCTACTTCCTTAACTTTAAACAACATAGGATTTGATACCAATTGTAGGGGGTGCAGATAACTTGTGTGGTAAAATAGGTCTATTATAAATACAATGAATCTATTCTTATTTGTGCGTGGATATTTTTTAACTTCTCTAAATATTTTTATTTTTATTTTTATTTTGAGTTTATTTATGTTAGTTTTATCGATATTCATATCTGGGAGGGGGGGTGGGGTGATTATATGGTAATTGATTAAATGCTTTACTATAGTATTCTTTATTTTCTTCTCTTAGTTTTTGTAATTCTTCTTTATTATTTTGAAGGTATACTAAATATTCTATATTTTTTGTTTCAAAATATCCAATTAGATTGTCTTTCATAAGTTTTTCTTACCAGTGAGGCAAGAAAGTCGTGATAAGGGAGTAATCAGAGTAGAGGCGCTATTTAAGGGAAAAATATCCAGATTACCATGCTAATAGTGACCGAAGAATATGTTATTTAAGAATAATCTAGTATATAGCAATCTAAAGTGATCATATTTTGTTATGTGTATGATTGAAGGGAATATTTTGAAAAAGCATCATATGAAAAATGAATACTAGTTTATCTGACGAAACGGTAGATAAATTTAAAATACTTGTTTTGTATGTATTTAAGGATATAGAAATTGTAGATATAAGAAAAATCATATTGGAAAAAATATTTGATAAATATTTTATGACTAGAATAAATTATATACCACACTTACCTAACTACTCTTACAAATACCTACATACCAAACCTACATATCAACCATGATAAATTATAT
>NW_025827524.1:0-1237 GCF_002878395.1 Capsicum annuum | reverse complement strand
CAACATACTTGTTGCATGCATTTTAGAATACATATTGTCCTTTAATGGACAAGTATATCTAGGACTGGACTCTATAATTCTAAACATTTTAAATTTCATGATATTAGAGGTATGGATGAAAAAATTATAATTATCAGATACATACAATAGTATATAACTGCTCCCAAAAAATTAAATAGTCAAATACAGTTAGTAAACTATTAATCACCATAAACATAATAGTAAAAAATTCACTTATCATGTCTTACTTGACTTTTTAGATCATGTTTGCATCCTCTCCCTAATAGACTTTAAGATTATTTTTCATTCAGTGTACCTGATTTATCTCAACATACTTATGATATTGGTTTGAGATAATCATACGATTCTTATCCATCTTAAATACATCTATCAATTTCACAATCAGTAATCATTAATGCATCGTCACTATATGTGTTTACTTCTTCAAGATAATTATATCCGACACTCATTCTTTCACTATTAACTAATTAGGAACTTGTTAATTTGTTGATAATACTATTGCTCAAAATATTTGCATATAAAGACAGAGAATTCATCTCCTTGATCTCTTTCTTTTGTAAAATATATACCTTCACACTCATATCATTATGTATATGTATTTTTCTTGCGCTATCTGTGATTTTGCATTTAATTTTGATACTTATACAATCCAAATCTACATTAATATCAAATACAAGTATATTTTATAAGTGATTTTATGATGCATTTGTGCTCAATAATATAGTATCTATAATGTATTCATCATAATTTTGTTCATGTATTCATTTTTAGAGTACTTTACAAGAATAAAGATGCTTGTAGTTATCAATCTTTAGTTTATCAGTATCATTATCAAAATTCAAAATTACACATTGGACATATTTAATCAGTCAACATATCTGTGTACATTAAAAATAAATATATTCAATTTCAATTAGATTTAAACTTTTTTGAGCATAACAAATTTAGCTTCAAATAAAATGCAGAGTAAAATTTTATCAGTGATCAATAAATTGAATTACAGAATCAAAATCATCAAAATTTCATCAGAAGAATACATATCAATGACAAATAAAATACATAATATATATCACCATGATCAAAATTGCGATCTTCTGTATTTTAATTATGGACAAAAATTCAAGATTAATTATGATTTGTCGACTATTAAGAAGTTGTTACAGTAAATTTATTGAAAAATATATCTTATATTTAGGATACCTATATCAATAACAAA
>NW_025827523.1:0-2352 GCF_002878395.1 Capsicum annuum | reverse complement strand
AAAAAGTTTGGTTGCCAGGTTCAGACTTCGATATCTGCTTTTAGCAGCCATATGACATTCAGTAGTAGGATGTCCAAGATTGCCACAAATATAACATAAGTCTTGAAGATTATTAGCTTCTTTATAAAAACCCCAACCTGCTTTCTCATTGTAATTTCTTTTTCCAAGTTGATGAACAATTCTTGAAGAATTTTTCCATCTATTTGACTTTTATAGATCCAATTTTAATCTTGCTATCTCTTGACTCATCTTATCCATCTTTTCAGTCAAGTCATAGCATTCTTGTTTGTACTTATTTAACTCATGTTCAACATTTTCTTGTTCTTTACTTATGGCCTTTTTCCCATGGTCAGTGAGAGTCAGTTTAAGGATTTCAGACTTAAGATCATTATTTGAGGATTCAAGTAGTGTAATTTGTTCCTTGAGAGTGCAATTTTCTTTGTCAACATTTTTCTTGTAAACTTTCAAGCCAATGAAATCAAATTTAAGACTTACAAGACTGTTGAACAATTCATCCCTATCAGAAGTTAATTCTTGGAATTTTTCAATTAAATCACCCATCAAGGAAACAAGTTTAGTTTTAGAAAAAAGATGCAGTTTTTCTTTTAGTTCAAGTAAACTTACCTCAGAAGCATTATCTTCTTCCTCAATGTCTGAGTCTCCAAAAGCCATAAATGTTGTCTCATCAACTCCATCATCATCATTATCAGAGTCAGATCCCCATGCAGCTATCATTGCATGTTCTTCCTTTTCCTTCCTCCTGGCCTTTTGTTCTTTTTCAACTCTTTCCTTCCTCCATTCTATTTCCCGTAGAGGACATTCTCTAATCTGATGATCTGTCTTTCCACACTTGTAACATCCATTTGGGTTGTCATTGGAACAGTTCTTGCTACCTGTTCCCTTCTTCTTCTTAAAAAACTTGCTGAAGTTTGTTGTTATGAAGGTAATTTGTTCCTTATCAAGTTCAATCTCTTCATTACTATCAGAAGCCTTCAAGGCCAAGATTTTTTCAGAAGCCTTTTGTTCCTTAATGCCATCAACTTCCATTTCATAGGTTCTTAAATTTCTTACTAGTCCATCTAAAGTCGTACCTGTGAGATCCTTATTTGCTTCCCTGGTTGCAGTGACTTTAACATTTTATTTTGACTTTGGTAGCACCCTCAGAACCTTCTCTACTTGTTTTTCTTCAGTGATAACTTTTCCCAAGGAGGTTAACTCATTTGTTAGAGTAGTAGTCTTGTCATCATATCATGCAAGGATTTATTTTCCTTCATCTTAAATGCTTCATATTCAGTAAAAAGGAGCGAGATCCTGAATTTCCTTACCTGAGAGGTACCTTCATGGGCATTTACTAAGGCATCCCATATTTGCTTAGCAGTGGTATAGGCAGATATTCTATTGTATTCAGCAGGTCCTAGACAACAGACTAGGATATTCTTTGCCTTAGTATTTTTCTTTAAAGCCGAAAGATCATCAGCAGTAAACTCACTCCTTAATTTCTTGACTTGCACACCATTTTCTGTCTTCATAGGGATAGTAGGACCTTCAGTAATCCTATTCCATAATTCATAATATTCTCCTTGAATGAACATCTCCATCCTGGCTTTCCACCACATGAAATGAGTACCATCAAAGAGTGGGGGTCTAGTAGTGGATTGACCTTCACTGTGACCAGTAAGAGGTGTGGAATTCATCATAATGATCTGATCTTAGGTGCAAACCTTATATAAGATAACCTTCTCTGATATCACTTGTTGAAGTATCATCCCGACTGATTGCCTATTTGTGGAACAAGTAAGTATATGTGGTTCACAGAAGTAAAAACTGAACACAGTAATTTTTACGTGGAAAACACTCGACTCAAAAAGGTGTAAACCACACGACCTGTACCTCTACAGTATTTAACTCCAATCTTCACTATAACCTTAAGCCTCAACAATCAACACAATTACAAGACTTCTTGTAAACAAGGAATTAAAACTTCTAACTCCTATTACTTATAAAACACAAATCTTCCTAAGATAAGTGTTCCCAAGTCTTCGAGTTCCCTAACTTGAAGACGTGATTCCTAACTCAGTTTATAGAATACTGAGACTAGAACAATTTACTCATTACAACTCAAGAACCTTCCTATTACAAGCAGTCTAAAACATACTAAGTAAGAACTAGGTTCTTCTTCAAGTTGGTGAACGATTTTACTAATTGTTGATTTTTTTATCTCTGCATGAGAAAGCTATTTGAATGCATCTTGTCGTCTATATATATGCTCCCTCAGATGCAGTCCTTTTTCTTCTTTACTTGTATTTTCTGTAGGACTCTTTCAAGTAACTCACTCCTTGTTGTAACCATCTC
>NW_025827522.1:0-2484 GCF_002878395.1 Capsicum annuum | reverse complement strand
TGATTTTATTCATTTTTTTACCTTATCATATCATGTACCCTCACCCATGTGATTACATCCCACAAAAATACAAAAAAAAGTAAATCTCAACAAAATCCCTAACAAACTTTTATTCTTTTAACACCCTAACAACCCTCCCCAATAAGAAAATGACAAATCACCCCATATCCTACCCCACCTACCCTACCCCAATACCCACCTCACAATATATACCCACATACTCTCACAAAAAAGAACACTTTTTTTGGCATCATCAGTAACCAAAAAAAAAAATGAGCATATCTCAAAATTTTTATTTGCCTTTCTTCTCCAAAAGGGCCACTCCATTAGCATACACAGAACCATACGTATACATTTTACACACAGAATATACCCACCAAAAACTCATTCTCCATACACGATATATGGATAATACACACAATTCTCACTGGAAAAAACGACATACACACACAATACAGAATTCCTCCATCAATTTACCATAAACACACAGAAAACTTTCCATTTTTTTAAGATTCACTGAAATTAGTACACTACACTTACACATAGAGAACATACAGTGGAGTTCGAGAAGAGAAGGAGAACGAGTGAAAAAAAAAGATTGCGAGAGAGACGGTGAGATCAAAGATCTGATCGGATTTGGCTGAAAGAATATTGGGAAACTCAGCTAAATCGATGAAAAACGCCCACCACCGGAGCACCCACGATCTTACAGCTAAAAACTACCAAACCCGACCCCTCTTCATTTTCACTTTTGGCAAGACCGATTGGAGAAGACACCAGAACAGTCATGTTGTATGGGTTCAGGTATGGTTAATTCTTATTGTGTGGTTTTTGTCTTGAATTAGAGAAAAAGGGGAGCAAATCGGGGAAAACCAATGAGAACGACCACTGTTTTATACTATTCCATCACTATTAAAGCTCGACGTAGCTCATAGGTCGACCAACAATACCAAACACGCATATACACGATTAGGAAAGTGGGTTCGGGTCCTGTGATTTTCAAATCTGGTCTAGGTTGGCAAAAATAGAAAAAAAGGGACCGAAGTTGATGATTTGGGTCGTGATTGATATTCAATGTTGAGGTTCCATTGGAGGCGGTTCTACTCGAAAAGATCAGTTAATCAATAAAGCATTGAGGTCCATTTCTCATCTCATTCTCTATTCTATTTTTGAAATTTTAGTTATTTGTTATGGGTGTGAATAACTTGTTTGTTATGGGTCCATTTTAGGTTTTTTTGAAATTTGAATCTTTGTTATGTGATGGTTGGTGTTGGTTTCGGATTTTGAAAAGTGAATTGATAAATCGAAGCATGAGTTAATCATGTTGGTTGAAATAAATTTGGGGATGGGAATCGAAAATTGATAAAAGTAAATATTATGATATTTTGATACATTGTTGATGTTGAATGCGGTATGTTGTCGAGCGGGTAGGAAAACAGTAAGCTCGAGTAGGCAAGTTTAGAATTGGTGTAATGTTGGAATGATCGGAATATTTGTTGAATGTTTTGTTTATCGTATTTGGAAAGTGTATTTATTTAACCGGGGAATGCCCTGAGGTAATTTGTATTTACTTACCGGGGAATGCCCCCGAGGAATTTTGTACGCTAAGGATGCTCGTGATCAAGGCCCAAGGCATCGGGTAAAGCATGGTTTAGGACTAGTGTAGGTTATTTCAGTATTTTTATTTCGGGTTGTAATAATTGGACTGGACTTTACATTTCTTTTATTTTTGTTTTGTTATTGTTTGATTATTTTGCGTGCTTTTTGTGTGGTTTATACATTTCGTAATGCCAAAATAGTTGATACACTCTACCAAGTGACCGTGGTTGAACCACAGAATCGAGGGGTTCCTAACACCTTCACCTCAGTCAACAGAATTCCTTAGTCGGAGTCTCTGTTCGTAAACCAGTTTAAGAGTCAAATGGTTTCGAAAAGGATTTTCCAAAGGTGACTTGGCACACCGGATTATGCCAAGTGGCGGCTCTAAATAAATAAACCTTTTTTTGAAACAAATTTTCATTTCTTGTCCCTTAAATAATAAAATCCTTTCGGACTTAAAATAACCATTTTGGAGTACGTGAAAAAGGGGTGTGACAGCTTCTGGCGACTCTGCTGGGGACTCTATGACAAGTTTTCAGAATTCGAGCTATTTTTGGAGTCGTATCAGCTTTGTTTGGCATTACGAGTGTATAAGCATTGTTTGTGATTTTGTTTGTGTTATTGTTTTCACTTTTGTCCGTTTTGTGCTCTTTGTTTATAGTATTTATCCTATGTGTTACCGCTTTATATCTGTCATCATGTGTCCACCCCCCGACCTTCTTTCTGCAACAAGTTCGTAGTACACGTGTTGTACATAACCTCTAGTTGAGTCACCCTTATTTTAGGGGGGGATCCGTCGATGTTATGGAGTAGGTGGAAAGCAAAGCAGCCACTATCAACCATACGCTCCCCCGAACAGCCTTGTTAGTGAACCACAACGTAGGT
>NW_025827521.1:0-3397 GCF_002878395.1 Capsicum annuum | reverse complement strand
GTCAGGAGCTTGCCCAAGGGGTATTTTTGTAATCAATTTGAGACCTAACTTTTCAGAATGCATATTCTTATATCATCACTTGAGCCTGTTATTTTCCATCTGGTGAAGGGAAACATTTTATGTTCTCTTCTATTTCCAAAGCAGCGACATACTCTTAGGCCTTGGCCCGTTCTTGCATGATGGACAAAGCTTCAAATCAGGAGTATGCCAATCCACAGTGAACAGTGCTAACATATCATGCCCCTTTATATCTGCAAACATTAAGACATTTGATTATTCACAAATTTGTAAGGTTGATTGAGAGACGTCTTTTAGGTATGAAATAGTACAGTTCTTGATATGCCATATGAATATATAGCACGACAAGTAAAAATAAGAGACCAAGCAGTAAAGAAAGGGATTCAAAATTCACCCTCTAATGTCAGAAGTTGAAATGTCATTCATCCAAGATGGCTTAGTAGCTATTCCAACTGGTACGTATTGGGTTGCAAGCGATTTGATTCTACAAATTGTTAACAATAGGAATAAAAAAAGATAATGATGCTCCAATATAAACAATAATTTGACTGTGATTCCTCTGCTGGAACTAATCAAACAATTCATCACAGTTTGTACGACTGAACATTTTACATGCCAAACAGATAGATTGGTTAAGAACTATGTCCAAAGGTTAACGAATGCAAAACTATCGTTCAAAATAATAGCACGAATGAACCTTTCTGTAACGACAGTGACATAGGTGAGCTAAACTTTCAAAGACGATGACATAAATGAACCAGACTTATAACGGATGACACAAAATTACTAGTAGTTTAATAACATATTTAAATCTTTTCCATAATAAATATGTCAAGTCAAAATATTATATCAAATCAAAATATGATAAATAAATACGAACACAAAGTATTTTGACTGTTTATATTTCATATAGTGCACGTCAATTTTTCTTTCTTTATAAATTAAGTTTGATACGTTATGAACATCCTTTTAATTGTTTCATTACATACGTTACAATAGATAAACGAAAAGCATAAATGTTGTCATATTTACTTCTTTAATTAATGGACATGTTCGATTTGAGTTGTGAAACAATATTTGTCAAGGTGAAAAAATTAATTAACTCATTCTGTCTCAAAATACTTGTCATATTTAGCTTTTCAAAAGTTAAATTTAATTTATTTTTAAAGTTAAATTTAATTTAATTTAAAATTTTAAAATTAAAATTCAGATATTAAAAAGCAACACGAAAAATTCTATAAAATGAAATTCTTCTCACATTGAATCTTTCCATGTATTTCAACATATCAAAAATTGAAATTTAATTAGGGAAATTCATTGTTCAATTTAAAAGGTGATGTGAGAATGTGTTGAATATTCCGCAACATCGAACGTCACTATCCGCACAACCTTTCGCATGAGCGATTCACGTCATGCAAGAGTAAGTTTATAGGTGCGACAAAGTGTCATAGTTACGGCTTCACCGGTGTAAATGAGCCTCTACAGGAGCAGGCAGTCCTTACCTAGCCTGATTCCATAGGTGCGACCCCTGACCACAGGACTCCGCTGTTGCGACCAAGGTTCGCACGGCAGTTGCATCAGACATCAACAACTAACATGTTAAACTCAGCATCGACGCTCAGAACACAAATCAAAGATGCAATCCAACTGAAAATAATATTACAAACTCTATGAAATTATTGAATCACCGATCAAAGATCAAATCAAATATAGACCTAAGTCAAATCTATGTTGTAAACTCTCAACTTTCCAACAAACTACTTGAAATTCATCTGAATGCCTCGAGAGCCGAATCAAAGGTCCTACTGATCAAAAATCACATTTCGAAGCTAAGAAACTATCGATATTTGCATACGACCTCGATATCATCAAATCTTGACTTAAATCAATCAGACTAACTTTCAAACCTTCCAAATTGAAGAAATCGCATACTTCTCAACTGACCATCTCGAGAACAATGTGCAGACCATAAAATATCATAAAGCAACTATGGAAAGGGATAAAATAGTCAAAATACATACATATATAATGCATGTAATATTAAAAACAATTATTAAAAATATCATTCGATATTTGCTTCAAAATTATGAAAGAATTATTTTACTTTTAATCTTAGTGAACTTAAAAATCTATAAATACATTTACAAGTATATATATATATATATATATATATATATTAAAAATATTACATAAATAAAGGATTGAAAATGACAAGGATAAAATAGGCATTGCATAAAATAAAGAGAAAAAAAAATTATTTTTCAAAGTTAAAGAGGGAATTTGACTTTTAAATCAAAGTTGAGAGGTGTAGATGATTTTCACCCTAATAAAAAGACTAAAGTTGAATTTCAATTTCAGCAAGTACATACAACAACTCAAATAACAAAAATAGTTATGTTGAATGCAAGAATTAGAGATTGAGAAATTGAACGAGAAAGAAAAGGCTTAGAATCAACAGAATTAGGAATGAGAAATACAGAAATACTTGTTGGACAATAAAATATCGAGTTGAAAAAATAAATAAATCAGAACGAGAAAAATATTGCAACAATCAATTTATTGATTTCAATATGTGAGTGTTACAATCTCTATTAATCCTCTGATTCGCCTTTTCAAATATAAATTCAAGGGCTTAAAGCTTGATTTTGAATTTGAATCCGATTTGCTGATTTGAGGGATTTGATCTTGACTTGTGCTTGAATTCAAGAGCTTTGAGCTTGTTCTTGAATATTGCGGTCTTGATTTTGAATCTTGATGAACTTGATTTGAATGCTTGAGCTTTGTAGAGAAATTGTGGCGTTTGATCCACGAGTTTTCTCTTGCTTCTTGTTAGAGTTCTGGGAGCTCCTTTTGTGAATTATGAGACCCTTAGTTATAGTTGTGGAAAGGGGAGAGTTATGATGAAGATGGACTTCCCTTGACCAACCGGATTTGAGTGACATGACACCTTTTATGGGCTTTGATTCAATTGGGTTTGCATCATTTTGACATGTGGCATGGTCCTATTGGTTCCTTTCCTTGACTTGGCATGTCACGTCATTCCACACGTGACACTTATTTGGGCCTCTAAAATATGACAATATCTTGGGTTTAGCAAAGTGGGCTTATTATTTGTAACCCAAATTAATGGACTAGCCCAATAAATATTGGACTTTATTTAAATCTATACATGTTTGGACTTAAATAATTAATTTAATTATATTAATCCACAATATTTATTTTGGATTGATATGTTTTGAATTTAATGTAATCCGAATTTCGTACGGATTTAAATTTAATAAAATTTTATTGCCCACAAAGTGCCCCTTACTTCAAGACTTGTCGAGATATTTAATCTTTTTGAGATTAGACTTGAAGTATGATTTATTTAAACATGCTT
>NW_025827520.1:0-1530 GCF_002878395.1 Capsicum annuum | reverse complement strand
GTACAACATGCCATATCTATTTCTTAGGTCCTTTATTTTTATACCTCTATCCCATGAGCATAATGGGAAAGTAGAAAAACAATTAGGGGTGCAACTCATAAGTTAAAAGTGGAAAGATAAATTTAAAGGACAACTATTGGGCTACCTTTATGAAGTCTGAGTAATAAAGGTACCCATGGGCTTGAGGTTTGAGTACTTAACCAAGCCCCGTCAAACCTTGATGTGAACTCAGGCATTGCTTTGGAGGCAACCAAAGGTATTTTTTTCTTGAATTTGTGATAGCGTATTGGCGTTAGATCTCCGCACCAATGGTGACACGGGTATGTTCCTAACTCTTTTGTTTGGTAGAGGTTTGATGCATTGGGGACAATGTATGATTTTAATTTGGGGGTGGGGATACTCATGGGTCTTGATGTCCTCTTGGAGATTTTGTCTTCTTGCCTCTTTTTCCCTGAGTCTTGTTCCTAGTAGAGCCGGCATGTTTAGGCATATTGTGTTTTGTTTCATGAAGTTTTGTGGTTAACTAGGAGAAAAATAAGTATCTAGGATTGTTGACATATTTTTTTGATTTTTGAGATAAATGATAATACCTCATTAATTGTCTATTTTTTAACTGTGTAATATGTATGCACCTATTGTGAATCCTGTTATGGTATTAGAATTAGGGACATGATAATCATTGCTAACAATTTCATGAAACGGATAGATAGTAGATTGTGATGTAACTCTGTTCTATGTGTGTGTGAGATACTACTTTGTTCCCTTAGTGTGCCCGGATCTTACCATGTTATTCTTGATTAGGTTGTAGAATAGTTGGTTATGAAAGGATCATAGGCCTTTTTTTATATTAGTCCACTTTTAGCCTACATGACCTTCCATGTGTGAATTATATCCTTTGACCCTGATCTTGACCCTAAATGCCTATTTTTCTTTTACACCTTTCGCTTTCCCATTTATGTTAGATTGAACTTATTTTGGCCCTAGTCCTTCTTGGACGTTGTGCACCTCAACTAAGGCAAATTGCCTAAGTTGAGCGTGGCTATCATATGGGAGCATAATGTATAGTGGGTATGAAGAAGGGGAAAATAAGAGAAAATGTTGTAGGACTGGGTGCGGTAACAAAAGAAAAGAAAAAGAAAAAGAAATAATAAAAGAAAATCACATCCAACCTAAATGTGCATAAAATAATAAAAAGGAAAAATAAGGGTGGAATAAAAGACAATTGGTTAATATGTGAGACCCCAAAGTTAATATGTCCATATGTATCAAACCATCCCCAAGCCTACATTACAAGCCGACAAAAGTCCTATAGTGAGACTAACTTGACTATCTGAAAGCAGAGGTAAAGAAAATAAGGGCATGCCTACAGTATTTGACATGAATTGATTGGAACCTTTTTTGTGAGTCTGAGTGTCTGTTTACTGTCCCTACATTAACATGCTTGATTTGATATATGAGTGAGTTGGACCCCTTTAATGTGAGGGTACATAGGTTGTATTACTAGATGCTTACTTGTTTTTGTAGTGTAAC
>NW_025827519.1:0-1098 GCF_002878395.1 Capsicum annuum | reverse complement strand
AATATCAATTTTCAAGTGATTAAAAAACTATTTAATTTAAAATATGTGATTCAACAATGGAGTCGATATTTTTTTTTTTAATGAAATTAAAATATATATATATATATGTGTGAGAAATGAAAATCATAGGATTTGAGAGTATTTTTGTCATTTTATAATTTTATATCAAGGATAAATTATATTGGGATAGTAATCCTACTATATGTGTGGATAACTTATCCCGATACTATTTATAAGTTCAAAAATAAGTTGTTTCAAATATTAAAAAATAAACGATAAATTTAAAATTTTATTTAAAATTATTATTTTATTTTAAAATTATTTACTTATACCACACAGCAAACAACCCCTTAGTTCGTAATGAGATGTTTCGGTCGAATCTTCTTAGGAGCACTACTTCAGAATGGATACTGTAACAGGTAATTCAAATATAGTCGAACTGTAACTTAGATAGGCAGCCATGGAATAAAACAATAATACTCCCTCCGTCTCATTTCATGTGTTGCCATTTGATCGGGCACATAATTTAAGAAAAAAGGAAAGACCTGGTAAAGTTTACCAAATTATTCTTTATCAAAAAATATGTCAATATTTTTTTTTCAATTAAGTGAGACTAATAAGGATAAAAGGGTAATTGTATCTTTAAAAAGTTGCCTAATAAGGAAAGACGACACTTATTTTAAGACGGACTAAAAATAAATGATGACACATAATTTGGGACGGAGAAAGTATAAAATGTGAAAAAAAAAGGGGAGACAGAGGCAGTGCAACACTACTTGGACTTTTAGGCAACCAAACACATACAAACACATGCCCATTTACCATTTCTTAAATTAATTAAATTATAAATTATACGGAGTATTTAACCTTTTAACCTTTTAAACTTGTAAGCTTTTCATTTTTCTCTCTATCCCCCATAAAATACATGACTTATTTGTAATTGTATAATTTTAATTTTTTTTTGCTTTCTTCAACTTAGTGATCGATCAGACATATTAGTAGTATAAAATAAAAGAGAACTGTATTGTAGCACTAATAATTTTACGAATAGTAGTTTAACCATGATATTTCAGCATTTTACTGCTAAATTATTGCAAA
>NW_025827518.1:0-1018 GCF_002878395.1 Capsicum annuum | reverse complement strand
AGGGTTGTCTTTATCACTTGGTCTGAGTTAAAGATTCTAACTTGGAAAGTCCTTTTTTGTTCTCAGTCCTTGTGGTTAATGAGTTTCCAGAGGTCTTTTTGGATGATCTTCTTGGCTCCAGATAGGGAAATAACGTTTGGTATTGATTTGCTTCTGGACAGTAGACCAATTTCTATTCCTCCATATAGAATGGCTTCGATCGAGTTGAGGGAACTCAAGGAGCAAATTAAGGATCTTCTATACAAGGGATTTATTCATCCTTGTGTTTCTCCATGGGGTGCACCGGATTGTTTCTGTGCAAAAAAAGAAAGTTCCCTTTAGATGTGCATTGTCTACTGGCGGTTGAACAAAGTAACGGTCAAGAATAAGTATCCTCTTCTCCGAATAGATGACTTTTTTGACCAGTTTCAAGGTGCCAAGTTCTTCTCTAAGATTGATCTTTAATTTGTGTACCATCAGCTTAAGATTAGGGAAGTGGATATCCCTAAGATGGCTTTTCATACTCGATATGGGCATTTTGAGTTCTTAGTGATATCATTTGGGTTGACTAATGTTTTGACAACTTTTTTATGAACTTGATGAACATGGTGTTCAGATAGTATTTGGATCTCTTTATCATTGTGTTAATTGATGACATTTTGGTTTATTCGAAGAGTGAGTTGGATCATGTTAATCACCTTTGTATGGTGTTGAAAACCTTAAAGGAACAATAGTTGTATGCTAAGTTCTCTAAGTGTGAGTTTTGTTTAAACGTTGTTACTTTCTTGGTCTTATAATTTCTAGTGAAGGGATCATAGTAGATCTGCAAAAGGTTACTATGGTAAAGAGATGGCCTAGGCCTACGACTTAATCTGATATTCAGAGCTTCTTAGGTTTAGTTGGGTATTATAGGTAGTTCATGGAAAGCTTTTCTTCGATAGCTGCTCCTTTGACTAAGTTGACTTAGAAGAAGGTTAAGTTTTCTTGGTCGGATTCTTGTGAATGGAGTTTTGAGAAATTGAAGGATAAGTTGACTTCA
>NW_025827517.1:0-1194 GCF_002878395.1 Capsicum annuum | reverse complement strand
GGGTCTAATATCCTTCTGTTATCAAACCCAACTTATCATATTCCCTATTAGACAACATTTCCCATCTCCATACAAATCCATTGAAACTTCTACCTACAACTAGTTGGACCAGCTATATAAATCACCACTGACCGGGTTTCCCATTTAAACTCATCTCAAGCGAATGTTATACAACATTGAATCTCATACCACTATGCATTATTAATCCAACCAAACAATGCACGGACTAGAAATGAAAGTATGGCAGGAAGAGAAAAGATTAGCTTGGGAACTGAATGAGCATTGAACAAATATCAAATCAACAGTAGCAAAAATAAGGTAAAACACAAAAAAGTTTCCTCATAATGATGGATAGACCTCTACCATTCCATAAACTTGTAAATAAGTAGCGACATAGAGTTGTGAGGGCTTTTTCTGCAATCTTCTTCCCTTTTGGAGCTTTGGTTTTGCTTACTTCAGTTTAGACCAGATGTTCTGTGCTTTGTTTGTAACTCGGTAGCACAACCTTGGTGCCTTTTTATAAAATTATCTTAGCTATCAAAAAGAGAAAAGCTATAACATACAACCTTTTTAAACTTCCATTTTTCCTTAGTATCTCAAACACTCAAATGAAACCAGGTATTTCAGAAACAAATCAAGTACATACTAGCTTCAAATTTCAAAAGGTTACTCAACATCACATAAACTGGAAGAATTCACTCAAGAGCCTCTTGGATATGTCCAATTGTCAGAATTATCATGAAAAGCCAATCATAAGAAAGAATGGAAAAGATAAGTGCTTCAAAATCCAATAAAAAAATGTTTCGGTGCTACATATCACAACAATGGAAGATAGTGAAGCTAAGAGAACAATAAAGAGAAAAAGTTAAGCTCGTATATACCATGAGATACAACCTGTTTATGTTGAGTATAAATGAATGTTCCACTTTTAAGTTTAACCAAAATCTATGCAACAGGGTAAAAAAGGCCTAATTTATCCTGTAAATAGTTTTGGCACTATTCATCTATCCATAAGGGTGCTGATTAAGATGTAAATTTTAGGCAAGCGGAAAAGAAAAATAAAGATATTGAAGTGAGTGGCACAATTATATGAGCAAAGTTTCGCATAATATTATCTCATACGCGAGTAACAAATAAGCCACCAAACAGCATTTAAATAAAATGCCCGAGAAATACTTGGGATGTTACCTCATC
>NW_025827516.1:0-1635 GCF_002878395.1 Capsicum annuum | reverse complement strand
CAAAGTCCATGTTAACTTCTTCCCACTTCCAAGTAGGAATGGTGAACTCTTGCATGGAACCACTAGGTTTTCGATGCTCTATCTTAACCTACTGACATGTAGAGCACTTAGCCACAAACTCTGCAACATCTCTCTTCATCCCACTCCACCAATAGATCTCCCGCATGTCGCGGTACATCTTAGTATCCCCTGGATGAATAGAGTATTGCGCACCATGCACTTCTGCAAGTATTCACTGCCTCAATTCATCTACCCCTGGAACACATAGACGGCCCAGACAACGAAGAACACCATCTCCCCCTTGGGAGAAAACCTCAACTTTCTAATTCTAAAATAACTCTTTGAGCTTGACAAGGCTACGATCCCTGTCTTGTTTCTATTTCAACTCAGAAATTAGAGATGACTCTGAACTACTATGAACACATATACCACCCTCTGAAAAATCGACTAAGAGAACCCTAGTCTGGCAAGCTAATGGATCTCCTGATCCATCTTTTTCTTACTATCCTCAACGTGAGAAATACTACCCATGGAGAGTTGACTAAGAGTGTTGGCCACAACATTGACCTTTCTCGGATAATAAAGAACACTCATGTCGTAATCCTTCAAGAGCTGTAACCACCTTCTCTAGCAAAAATTGAGAACTTTCCGGAAACAGACATACTAGAGTCTTTTATGGTTTGTGAAGATATCTACATGAACTCCATAGAGATAATACCTCCAAATCTTCAAATCAAAAACTACCGCTGCTAACTCAAGATCATGAGTAGGATAATTCTTCTCATGTGGCTTTAACTGTCTGGAGGCATAGGCTATGACCTTACCATGCTACATGAGAACACAACCTAAACCCACTCTGGATGCATCACAATAGACTACAAAACCGTTTGAACCATCTGGAATAGCTAGAACTGGAGCGGAGGTGAGTCAAGTCTTCAACTCTTGAAAGCTTTTCTTGCATGAATTGACCATTAAAATTTAATCTTCTTCTGAGTCAATCTAGAAATGGGGGATGCAAAAAAAGGAAATCCCTTGAAAAACCATCTGTAATAGCCAGCCAAACCCAAGAAACTCCTAATATCTGATGGAGATATAGGTCTGGTCCAGTTTCTTACTGCCTCAGTTTTTTGAGGATTGACTCTGATTCCATCACCAAAAAAAATATGGCCAAGGAATGCTGCTGATCTTAGCCAAAATTCACACTTGCTGAACTTAGCGAATAACTGGTGATCCGTGAGAGTCTGAAGAACAATCCTGAGATGGTCTGCATGATCACACTCTGTACGAGAATAGACCAGAATATCATCTATGAAGAATATGACAATCATGTCCAAGTTCTGCTTGAACACACGGTTCATCAAATCAATAAAAGCTGCAGGGGCATTGGTAAGACCAAATGACATGACTAATAATTCAAAGTGACCATACCGAGTCCGGAAAGCTATCTTTCGAATGTCACATTCTCTAACTCTAAGCTGATGATAGCCCGATCTGAGGTCTATCTTAGAGAAGTGACTGGCACTCTGAAGTTGGTCGAATAGATCATCAATCCTGGGAAGAGGATATCTGTTCTTGACTGTGACCTTGTTGAGTTGATGGTAATCAATACACATCCTGAGAGAACCGCCTTTCTTG
>NW_025827515.1:0-1000 GCF_002878395.1 Capsicum annuum | reverse complement strand
TTTGTTATCTTTCTGAAATTCTTTTATTCTTGGATGATGATTACTCTGTTGATATTTGAGGGTTATTTATGGAAACCCCGTTGATTTGTGTTGAACTGAATGAAAAATGGCTCAAAGGGTTAGCTTGGGGCTAATCGTAGCCTCAAGCACCATGTGACGCTCCGGAACCGTTTTCCGGGGCGTTACACTTAACATAATCGTGGCTTACATACAAATATGGAAATACCATCCACTAACTATTTATCGATCTTATCTTTAAATATCCAGAAGGAGAGCCTTGAAGTAACTGGTAAAGTTGTTGTCATGTGACCAGGAGTTCATGAGCTCAAGCCTTGAAAATAGCCTCTGGCAGAAATGCAAAGTAAGGTTGCGTACGATACACCCTTGTGATGGGCCCTTCCCTGGACACCGCGCATAGCGGTAGCTTTAGTGCACCGGGCTGCCCTTTTTTATCTTTAAATATCCATAATCTTTGTCGTGAATAAGCGTGGAGCCAGGTAGGGTCGAGGGTTCATTTGAACCCTTTTAATAAACTACATTATTTATATATATTAAAATTCTCTTTTTATGTCTCTTTAGCTTATTCGTGTGTTGACTTTATATATTTATGCTTGATAAATTCCACAAATAGGAGGTACTTGGTTTCTTTTGACCACTTAAGTTGGAGTGGGCGTTCGGTCGGTTCGTCTGATTGTTTAATATCGGTTCAGTTTATCGGTTTTCAGATTGACAAAAATGACAACCATATCGGTTTGGTTCGGTTTCTTCAAATTCGGTTCGGTTATTTCGATTTGAAATATTAAAGTAGAGAGTCTCTCTTTTTCATAACTGAGCATTTAAAATTAATAATTTTTTTAAGAAAAATGATTTTTTTCAAATCTATTTTTCATTCCCAAATATAAATAACTATAAGTAACTCAACATGAATGAAACGAAATAAAATAATCATAAGTTTAACATAATACATAACGTCATTGATCATTATATATAAATTTTCATA
>NW_025827514.1:0-1262 GCF_002878395.1 Capsicum annuum | reverse complement strand
ATTTGTAGCCTGTAAATTTAAGTGTTATGATTTAGTTTCATTTCAAAAATTTCAAAACGCTTGCATGAACTGCAAGATATGGATTTTCTATTTTTTTTATAATGTAGGGATTGTGGTCCTTTTGTTGCCGCCTATGCCGAGTATTTGAGCGATGGATTACAAGTCCCAAATGATGGACTTGATGTCAGATTACTCCGTAAAAGATATGCTGCTCTTTTATGAAAATACAGCGAAGCAAAAGCTCAGAAGCCATACCTAACCGACGTTAAAGATCCACGACGACCAAAGCCAAATTTTGTAGCCCCGGATGAAGAACAACTTATCCATATTGATTAGATATTTATAGCTTGAGTCCGTCAATGTAATAACCTATCCTCCTTGGTTTAACTTGTTGATTTATTTGTAGAGTAGATGCTTGTATCCATAGTAATTTTTTTACATTTCATTTATTTATTGATTTATTTCATGTAATTTCTGAATGCTTCGATTTATTTTATTCTGTATATGAATATAATTAATCCTTAGTTTTGAACATGTTAATTGAAATGGAGTACTAGATTCAAATATTGCAACAGATAATACATTTGCTGCAACAGACAACATATCTTATCATAGACATATGTTGCAACATGAGATACCACACGTAGGTCATCTGCTGGAAATTATATATAGGTATTCCTACTTTTTTTATTTGCTTCAACAGATTACCGATCAGTTACAACAGATAGATTATATGTTACAACAGATCATATATCTATTGTGACAGACAGGTTGGGAACATCTGCATAACACAACAGATAACCAACCTATTCCAACAGATAATCCAACTATGACAACAGGTACTATATCTGTTACGACAGATATAAAATTTGTGCATTATAAAATTCAACTTGGCCAGACATAAAAATTATTGCCACTATATGTAAAGTGAATTGGCTTGAAATAAAAATTTGTTATCGTGTTCATCTCTGTCTTTGTACATGTTCTTTTTTATACACGGGATCCAACCATTTAGCTAGTACCCCATATGCCTATACCCATTGTATCTTTTCCACAATGGTGTCGCACACACCAGTTATTTGTGTGCCGGTCAGCAAACACTCGATGTATGCAAGCGAGTACGACCCGCATGCTACACTATTTGTATTTCTTAGGAGTTGGATATTCTTATTTTGACCTTCAAAATCCCATGATTCCTTCACCAAGACTTCAGTCGGCAAATGATCTATCCGCTTACTCTGTGTCAACAACTTGGGTAACAA
>NW_025827513.1:0-1017 GCF_002878395.1 Capsicum annuum | reverse complement strand
CGCCTTTTATGGGCTTTGATTTCATGGGCCTGCTGCATCATTTTGACATGTGGCATGATCCTATTGGATCCTTCCCTTGACTTGGCATGCACGTTATTTGATACGTAACGCTTATTTGGGCCTCTAGAATATGACAATATCTTTAATTTAGTAAAATTGGCTCATCATTTGTAGCCCAAATTAATGGATTAGCTCAATAAAGATTGAACTTTATTTAAATTCATGTATGTTTGGACATAAATAATTAATCTAATTATATTAATCCGTAATATTTATTTGGGACTGATATATTTTAAATTTAATATAATCCAAATAAAATTTTATTGCTTACAAAGTGTCCCTACTTCAAGACTTATCGAAATATTTAATTTGTTGGAGATTTGTCTTTAAGTATTAAGTTTGATTATCATGAACCAATATATATCCAAAAAGAAAAATATTGGACCTGAATTAAATATATATATATTTTTATTTGTGAAATCAATTCACGTGTTTAGAAATCAAAATGGTTGACTTTTGGCAATTAATTGCTTATGTCACCCTTTTGTTTTTTCTTTCTTTTTTTATTAATGTGGGCCCTATAGAATCTCCTTTTTCCAATGAATATGACATAATTTGCCTTCCTTTTGGATTAATAAAGTCTGCTGCCTCAAGACATTTTCCTTCTCCCAGTGAAATTCTAACGAGTTTCTTCCTAATTTTTTAAGGATTAGATAATGTACACCGCCCTTTTGCGCCTATAAATATCCCATATATTTTTTCATGTAAAGCATTAACTTGTAAAATTCTTTAGAGACGTCTTTTTTTTGAGCTTCAAAAATTAATATTAAGATATTTTTTTCTTTTCTTTGTAGGGTTGAAACAAATAGCAATATGCAATAATTGATCGGTTTAAGGTGCGAGAGTTTAACTTCACCTCCATCACTTTAATTCTGAATAATTTTACTTGAAGACGGTGGACATCGGCTTAAGGTGCGAGAGTTTAACTTCGCCTCTGTCACTTTAAGTTCGAAAATT
>NW_025827512.1:0-1324 GCF_002878395.1 Capsicum annuum | reverse complement strand
CTTTGTTTTCATAATTCAAGTATAATTTGTAAGAAGACGCACTTCCTGGTTTAAGTTAGTCAAGCGTCATTGGTAAGGAGACGCACTTCCTTGTTTTTGTAATTCAAGCAACATTGGTAAGGAGACTCACCTCCTTAATTGAGTAATTCAAATTTTGATTATTAAGTGATGTACTTCCTAAATTATGTCTTGATTCTCAGTAGATGTACTTCCTAGTTGAGTCAGTCCCCTTGATTCCTAGTAGATGTACTTTCTATTTGAGTCAGCCCCTTTGATTCCTAGTAGATGTACTTCCTAGTCGAGTCAGTCCTCTTAATTCCTAGTAGATGTACTTCCTAGTTGAGTCAGTCCCCTGGATTTCAAGAAAATGCACTTTCTAGTTGAATTATTGCACTTAACCCTTAGGAGATGCATTTCCTTATTAGTTTTCATTTGTCAAGTGGAACACTTTTTAACTTGAACTTGTATCTCTTGAAGACGTACTTTCTTGTCAGAATCCCTCACTTTAATTCTTAGGAGATTCATTTCCTAGTCTTGGTTATTTAATTTTACTCTCAAGAGATGCATTTCTTCGTCAAAGTCTTGATTCATCATTGCAACATGTAAGTAGGTATGATGTGACTTTCCCAAAAGTCTTCTGATGGTAAACTGGGGAAAAATTTAATTCTTGTGTTTGGACTTCACCTTTCTGGCAAATTAAATCTCTTTATAATAATCTTTGTTTGGGATAATTTTCTTTTTATTTTTGATGTGATTTTAGGAGCCCGCCTAAAGAACAGGGTAAATAAATGAAAAGTCAAGCAACATGGTGAACAAGTTGAAAGTCAAGAAACATGGTGAGGAATTTGAAAGTCAAGCAACAAGGTGAAGAAATTGAAAGTCAACAGATTGAAAAATAGCAAGTCAGGAGCCCACCTGGAGAACAGGGCAAAGAAACTGAAAGCTAGGCAACAAGTTGAAGAAATTGTAAAGTCAGGAGCCCGCCTGAAGAATAGGGTGATGAAACTCAAGTCAAGAGTCAAAAATAGGCTACATAGATAGGATTTTGTAATTTCATTTATGTTTTAACTTGTAATTTTTATTTTTGATGTAAGGACAGAGTCGCGGACCGGAACCCCTACAGGGCCTCACTCAACTCTCCAACTCGGTACAGCCTTTCCTTTTCATTACTTGAACCACAGGGGACGTGATTCCTACATAACTTGGGATGGGTAGTTTGTCCAAAGTAAAGACTAGGTTGTGTCTGTCTTTCTTTTCCTTGCTTTTGAATAACGGTCGGGTCAAAATTCTGTCTCGTTGTCTAATTCTTTGTTTGAAAACACTT
>NW_025827511.1:0-8896 GCF_002878395.1 Capsicum annuum | reverse complement strand
ATTTGGCCTGAAAATATCCCATTCACACTGTTTTACCTGTTTGTACATCCAAATGGCCACAAAAAATTAAATGGACCACTCTGGGCTGATCTCCAACCTCCCTGACATGCCCCAGTCAATTCTCAACCTGCAGCACGCTCGAACCTCGGGCCCACCCCCTAAACCATGGGCTATAGTACACCGATTTAGCCCAAAAATGCCCCGTTCTTGCTATTTTGCCCGTTTGTCCACCCAAATGGCCACGAAAAATTAAACGGATCACATTGGGATGATCCACAACCCCTCTGCCATGCCCTGGTCAATATTTGGCCCACAGCATGCTTGGACCTCGGGCCCACAACTAAAATAGTAGGCTATAGCACACCGATTTTGCTTGAAAATGCCCTGTTTGCGCCGTTTCATCCATTTTTCCCAATAAATAGCCACAAAAAATTAAACGGACCACACTGGGATGATTCCGAACCTCTGTGGCACGTTCCAATTGATTTTGGGCCCACAGTACAATCGAACATCGGGCTCACCCCTGAAATCATGGGCTATAGCACATCGATTTTGCCTGAAAATGCCCCGTTCATGCCTTTTCGCTCGTTTGTCAATCGAATAGGCAAAAAAAATTAAACGGACCATACTGGGATGATCGCACACCTCCCTAGCACGCCCCAATCGATTTTTGGCCCACAGCACGCCCGAAACCCTGGCCCACCTCTAAAATTGTGGGCTATAGCACATTGATTTGGCCCGACAATGCCCCGTACACGCTATTTTGCCCGTTTGTCAACCCGTATGGCCATGAAAAGTTAAAGGGACCATACTGGGACGATGCCCAGCCTCCTTGGCATGCCTCGGTCGATTTTTAGCCCATAACACGGCCGAACCCCAGGCCCACACCCAAAATTGTGGGCCATAGCACACCAATTTGGCCTAAAAATTCCCCGTTCTCGCTATTTCGCCCGTTTGTCCACTCAAATGGCCACAAAAAATTAAACATACTATACTGGGATGATCGCCAACCTCTCTGGCATGCACTGGTCGATTTTTGGCCCGCAACACGCTCGAACTCTAGGCCCACCAACTAAACCATGGGCTATAGCACACTGATATGGCCTTAAAATGTCCCATTTGCGCCGTTTTGCCAGTTTGTCTACCCAAATGGCAACGAAAAATTAAATGCACCACACTGGGACGATCCCTAACCTCCCTGGCACACCTCAGTGGATTTTAAGCCCACATCATAACTGAAACCCGAGCCCACCCCATAAATCGTGGGCTATAGCACACCAAATTAGCTCAAAAATGCTTCGTTTCGCCCGTTTGTCCACCCAAATGACCACAAAAAAATAAACGGACCTCACTTGGATGATCCTCAACCTCCCTGGCATGACATGATTAATTTTCGGCCCACAGCACCCTCGGACCCCGGGCCCACCCCCAAAACCGTAGGCTATAGAACACCGATTTGGCTCAAAAATGCCTCATTCGAGTCATTTCGCCTGTCTATCCTCCCAAATGGTCATGAAAAATTAAACGGACCATACTAGGACGAATCCCAACATTCTTGGCACACCCCAGTAAATTTTTGGCCAACAGCACGCCCGGACCCTGGGCTCACCCTTGAAACCTTGGGCTATAGCAGCCCGATTTGGCTGAAAATGTCTATTTACCCCGTTTCACCCGTTTGTCCACCCAAATGGCCACAAAAAATTAAACGGATCACACTGGGATGATCTCCAACCTTCCTAACACACCCCAGTCAATTTTCGACTCACAACATGCCCGAACCCCAGGGCCACCCCAAAAACCGTGGGCTATTACAGCACACCGATTGGCCTAAAATGCCCCGTTCGCCCTGTTTCATCCGTTTGTCCACCCTAATGGCCTAAAAAAATTAAACGGACCACACTATAACGATCCCCAACATACCTGAAATGCCCCAAATAATTAATGGCCCACAGCACGCCCGAACCCCGGGGCCACCCCCAAAACCGTAGGCTATAACACACTGATTTGGCCCAAAAATTCTCCGTTCGTGCCATTTCGCTTGTCTGTCTATCCAAATGGCCATGAAATAGTAAACGGACCACACTGAGACGATTCCCAACCTCCCCGGCACACCCTAGTCGAATTTTGCCAAATAGCATACCCGAACCCCGGGACCACCCCAAAACCATGGGCTATAGCACACCGATTTGGCCCAAAAATGCCCTGTTCGCGCTGTTTCGCCCGTTTGTCTACACAAATGGCCACGAAAAATCAAATGGACCACACTAGGACGATCCCCAACCTCCCTGGCATGCCCCAATAGATTTTTGGCCCACAGCACGCCCGAACCCCAGGTCCATCCTCGAAATCATGGACCATAGCACACTGATTTGACCCAAAAATGACCCATTCACGCTGTTTTGCCCGTTTGTCCACCCAAATGGCCGCAAAAATTTTAACAGACCACACTAGGATGAACCAACCTCCCTGGCACACCCCGGTCAATTTTTGGCCCATAGAACGTCTGTACCCTAGGTCTACCCCCGAAACTGTGGGCTATAGCACATCAACTTAGCCCAAAAATGCCCCATTCATGCCGTGTCACCTGTTAGTCCACCTAAATAGCCACAAAAAATTAAACGGTCCTCACAGGGACGATCCCCAACCTCTCTTGCATGCCCCGGTCGATTTTCAGCCCACAGCACGCCCAGATCCTGAGCCCACCCCTAAAAGCATGGGCAATAGCACACCTATTTGGCCCGAAATTGTCCTGTTCTCGCCGTTTCACCCGTTTGTCCACCCAAATAGCCACAAAAAATTAAACGGATCACACTAGAACGATCCCTATCCTCCCTGGCACGCCCGATCGATTTTTGGCCCACAATATATCCGGACTCCGAGCCCATCCCCAAAACCATGGGCAATAGCACACATATTTGTCCCGAAAATACCACGTTCACGTCATTTCGCCCGTTTATCCACCCAAATGGGACCGAAAAATTAAATGGATCATAGTGGGATGATCTCCAACCACCATGGCATGCCCCGATTAATTTTCTGCCCACAGCATGCTCGGTTCTCGGGATGACCTCCAAAATCTTAGGCTATAGCACACCGCTATGGTGTAAAAATGCCCCGTTTGCATTGTTTCACCCATTTGTTCACCCAAATTGCCACAAAAAATTAAACGGATCAAACTAGGATGATATCCAACTTTCTTAGCATGCCCTAGTTGATTTTTGGCCTACTGCACTCCCGGACCACGGGCCCAACCCCAAAACCGTGGGCTATGCACATCGATTTGGCCCAAAAATGCCCGTTTTTCCACACAAATGGCCACGAAAAATTAAACGAACCACACTGGAATGATCCCCAACCTCCATGGCATACCCCAATTGATTTTTGGCCCACAGCATACCCGAACCCCGGGCCCACGCTCAAAACCATGGGCTATAGCACACTGATTTGGCCTGAAAATACTCAATTCGCGTCGTTTTGCTCGTTTGTCACCCAAATGGCCACAAAAAATTAAACGAACCACACTGGGAGGTTCTCCAACCTTCGTGGCATGCTTCAGTCGATTTTAGGCACACAGCATGCTTGGACCACGAGCCCACCCCCAAAATCGTGGGCTATAGCATACTGATTTGGTCAAAAATACCCTTTTGCACCCTTTCGCCCGTTTATCCACTCAAATGGCCACAAAAAATTAAACGAACCATACTGGAAAGATCCCCAACTTCCCTGGCATGCCCTAGTTGACTTACCCTCAGCACGGCCTGACCCCGGGCCTAACCCCAAAACTGTGGGCTATATAGCACACCGATTTGGCCAAAAAATACCCCGTTCGCGCCGTTTCGCTCGATTGTCCACCCAAATGGCCACGAAAAATTAATCGGACTACACAGGGATATCTCTTATCTCCCTGGCATGTCCCGATTGATTTTTTGCCCAGAGCACGTCGGACCCTAGGCCCACCGCCGAGACCGCGGGCTATAACACACCATTTAGCCTGAAAAATGCCCCGTTCGCATTGTTTCGCTTGTTTGTCAACCCAAATGCCTCAAAAAAAAAAACAGATCACACTGGGATAATTCCCAACCTCCCTGGCATGCCCCGATCGATTTTCAACACTCAAAACGCCCGAACCCCAAGTTCACTCCCAAAACAATGGGCTATAGCACACCGATTTGGCCTAAAAATGCCCCATTCACGCCGTTTCGCCCCTTTGTCCACCCAAATGGCCACAAAAAATTAAACAAACCACACTGGGATGATCCTTAACCTCTATGGCATGCCCCAATTGATTTTCGGCCCATAGCACACTCGGACCCCAGCCCACTCCTAAAACCGTGAGCTATAGCACACAAATTTTGCCTGAAAATGCCCCATTCGTGCCTTTTTGCACTTTTGTCCACCGAAATAGCCATGAAAACTTAAACGGACCAAACTGGGATGATCCCCAACCTCCCTATCACGCTTCGGTCAATTTTTGGACCACAACAACCCCAGTCCCACCCTAAAAACTGAGGGCTATAGCACACCAATTTGGCCTGACAATGCCCTGTTCGCGTCGTTTCGCCCGTTTATCCGCACAAATGGCCACGAAATTAAACGGACCACACTGGGACGATCCCCAACCTCCCTAGAATGCCACAATAGATTTTCGGCCCACAGAACGCCCGGACCCCGGTCCATCCCTAAAATTATGGGCCATAGCACACCGATTTGGCCCAAAAAGGCCCCGTTCATGTTGTTTCTCCCGTTTGTCCACCCAAATGACCACGAAAAATTAAACGAATCACACTAGGACGATCCCCAACCTTCCTCGAATGCCCCGATCGATTTTTGGACCCTAGAATACCCGAACCTCGAACCCACCCCTAAAATCGTGAGTTATAGCACATCAATTTAGCCCAAAAATACCCCATTAATGCCGTTTCGCCCGTTTGTCCATCCAAATGGCCACGAAAAATGAAATGAACCACACTGGAAAGAGCCCCATCCTCCTTGGAAAGCTCTGATCGATTTTTGGCTCATAACACGACTGAACCCCGGCCCCACCCCCGAAACCGTGGGCTATAGCCCACCGATTTGCCCAAAAAAGTGCCTCATTCGCGCCATTTTGCCCGTTTGTCCATTCAAATGGCCACGTAAAAATAAACGAACTATACTGGAATGATCGCCAACCTCCCTGGAACGCCTCAATGGATTTTCGCCCACAGCACGCCCGGACCCTGGGCGTACCCCCAAAACCGTGGGCTATAGCACACTGATTTGGCCTAAAAATGCCCCGTTTGCCCAATTTTGCCCTTTTTCCGCCAAAAATGGCCACAAAAAATTAAATGAACCGCACTGAAATGATCCCCAACCTCTCTGGCACGTCCCGATCGATTTTCAGACCACAGCACACTAGAACCCTGGGCCCCACCACAAAACCGTGGCCTATACTAGGCTGATTTAGCCAAAAAATGTCGTGTTCGCCCCGTTTCGCCCGTTTGTCCACCCAAATGGCTACAAAAAATTAAACGGACTACACTGGATGATCCACAACCTCCCTGGCATGCCCCGATCTATTTTTGTCCCACAACACGCCTGGACCTCGAGCCCACGCCCGAAACCGTGGGCTTTAGCACACCGATTTAGGTCGAAAATGCTTTCTTTACGTCGTTTAGCCCGTTTGTCCACCCAAATGGCCACGAAAAATTAAACGGACCACGCTGGGATGATCCTCAACCTCCCTGGCATGCCCCGATCAATTTTTGACCCACAACATGCCCGAACCTTGGGCCCACCCCTAAAATCATAGGCTATAGCACATCGATTGGCCTGAAAATTCCCCGTTCGCGCCGTTTCTCCCGTTTGTCCACCCAAATATCCATGAAAAATTAAACGGACCATACTAGGAAGATCCCCAACCTCCCTGGCTCGCCCCGATCAAATTTTCGCCTACAGCAAGCCCGGACCCTGAACCTACCCCTAAAACCGTGGACTATAGCATATCGATTTGGCCCGAAAATGCCCTGTTCACGCCGTTTCACCCGTTTGTCCACCCAAATAGCCACGAAAAATTAAATGGACCACACTGAGACGATCCCCTACCTCCCTGGATCGCCCCAGTCGATTTTTGGCCCTCAGCACACTCGAACCCTGGGCCCACCTCCGAAACCACGGGCTATGGCACACCAATTTAGCCCAAAAATGCCTCATTCATGCCGTTTTATCTGTTTGTCAACCATAATGGCCACAAAAAATTAAACAAGCCATACTGGGATGATCCCAACCTCCCTGGCATGCCCCGATCGATTTTTGGCCCACAACATGCCCGGACCCCGTGCCCACCCCCAAAATCGTGGGCTATAGCACACTAATTTGGCTTGAAAATGCCCCGTTCGTGCTATTTCGCCCGTTTGTCCACCCAAATGGCCATGAAAAATTGAACGGACCACATTGGGATGATCCCAACCTCCCTGGCATGCCCCAATCAATTTTTGGCCCACAGCACGCCCGGATCTCGGGCCCACCCCCGAAACCGTGGGCTATGGCACCCCGTTCGCACCATTTCACCCGTTTATCCACCCAAATAGCCACGAAAAATTAAACGGACCACACTGGGATGATCCCCAACCTCCCTGGCATGCCCGGATTGATTTTTAGCATACAGCACGCTCGGACCTCGAGCTAACCCCCTAAACCGTGGGCTATAGTGCACTGATTTGGCCAGAAAATGCCCTGTTCATGCCGTTTCGCCCTTTTGTCCACCCAAATGGCCATAAAATTTAAACAGACCACACTGGGATGATCTCAACCTCTCTTGCACGCCGCGATCGATTTTTGGCCGACAGCACACCCGGACCCCGTCACCACCCTCAAAACTGTGGGCTATAACACATCGATTTGGCCCAAAATGCCCTATTGCGCCATTTCACTCGTTTATCCACCAAAATGGCCATAAAAATTAAACGAACCATACTGGGATGATCCCCAACCTCCCTGGCTCGCCCCGATCAATTTTTGGCTGACAACATGCCCGGACCCTGAGCCTACCCCTAAAACCGTGGGCTATAGCATATCAACTTGGCCCGAAAATGCCCTGTTCATGTCGTTTAACCCGTTTGTCCACCCAAATGGCCACGAAAAATTATATGGACCACACTGGGATGATCCTCTTCCTCCCTGGACCGCCTCGGTCGATTTTTGGCCCTCAACACACTCGGACCCTAGGTCCACCTCCGAAACCACGGGCTATGGCACACCAATTTAGCTCGAAAATGCCCCATTCATGCCGTTTTGTCTGTTTGTCCACCCAAATGGCCACAAAAAATTAAATAAGTCGCACTGGGATGATCCCAACCTCCCTGACATACCCCGATTGATTTTTGGCCCACAGCACACCCGGATCCCATGCCCACCCCCAAAACCGTGGGCTATAGCACACTAATTTGGCCTGAAAATGCCCCGTTCGCGCTATTTCGCCCGTTCGTCCACCTAAATTGCCACGAAAAATTGAACGGACCACATTGGGATGATCCCAACCTCCCTGGCATGCCCCGATCAATTTTTGGCCCACAACACGCCCGGATCCCATGCCCACCCCCAAAACCGTGGGCTATAGCACCCCGATTCGACCTAAAAATGCCCCGTTCGCACCATTTCACCCATTTGTCCACCCAAATAGCCACGAAAAATTAAACGGACCACACTGGGATGATCCCCAACCTCCCTGGCATGCCCGAATTGATTTTTGGCATACAGCACACTCGAACCTCGAGCTGATCTCCTAAACCGTGGGCTATAGTGCACTGATTTGGCCAGAAAATGCCTTGTTCATGCCGTTTCTCCCTTTTGTCCACCCAAACGGCCATAAAAATTTAAAAGGACCACACTGGGATGATCTCAACCTCTTTTGCACGCCGCGATCGATTTTTGGCCCACAGCACGCCCGGACCCCGTCACCATCCCCAAAATCGTGGGCTATAACATACCGATTTGGCCCAAAATGCCCAATTTGCATCGTTTCACTCGTTTATCCACCAAAATGGCCATAAAAATTAAACGAACCAAACTGGGATGATCTCCAACCTCCCTGGCATACCCCAATCAATTTTGGCCCATAGCACGCTCGAACCCTGAGATCACCCCAAAACCATGGGCTATAGCACACTGATTTGGCCCGAAAATGCACCGTTCGCACCATTTCGCCTGTTTGTCTACCCAAATGGCCACAAAAAATTAAAGGAACCACACAAGGACCATCCCCAACTTCCCTGGCACACCCCGGTTGATTTTTGGCCTGCAGCACGCCCGAACCCCCAGCCCACCCTCGAAACCGTGGGCTATAGCACATCGATTTGTTTTGAAAATGCCCTATTCGGGCTGTTTCGCCCGTTTATCCACCCAAATAGCCAAAAAAAATTAAACAAACCACACTAGGACGATCCCCAACATCCTTGGCACGCCCTGATCGATAATTGGTAAACAGCATGCCTGAACCTCGGGTCCACCCCCAAAACCGTGAGCTATAGCACACTGATTTGGCATAAAAAATGCTTCGTTCAAATAGCCACAAAAAAATAAACGGACCATTCAGAGATGATCCCCAACCTCCCTGGCACGCCTCAATTATTTTTTGGCCCACAGAAAAAATAAACGGACCATTCGCGCCGTTTTGCCCGATTATCCACTCAAATGGCCACGAAAAATTAAACGAACCACATTGGGACGATCCCCAACCTCCCTAGCATGCCCCGATCAATTTTCGGCCCACAGCACGCCCGGAACTATCCCTGAACCTATGGTCTATAGCATATCGATTTAACCTGAAAATGCCCCGTTCGCACCGTTTGGCCTGTTTTTCCACCCAATTGGCCATAAAAAATTAAACAAACCACACTGGGATGATCCCCAACCTCCCTGG
>NW_025827510.1:0-1172 GCF_002878395.1 Capsicum annuum | reverse complement strand
CAATCTTATCCGTCAAATAATATTTGGTTCCTTTCTAGATATGCCCTTATATAATTTTCAGGATCAGATTTCCAAATGATTACTTATGCTTGAGATAGAGCAAGATATCCCGGATGAAATTCACGTTTACATGCAGGGAACTATTCTCAAGTTTTGTATTGCTGAGTTTTCTATAATATCTGGACTTAAATGTATAGAGAACACCAAGGAACACTTGTATACTGAATCATCTAAGTTTGTATTTACGGAGAAGTTTTTCCCAAATTCAAAAAATTATGTCAAAATTTTTATTTTCGTACGGCGATTCAAGTTGAAAAACTTCAACAATAATACCAATTCTTTGAACATGTCTATCCTTTACTTTATTCATACTTTTGTGTATTCACAAATACGTGATTCTATTATTAGAATATCAAACTTTATGATGGTGGAGGATGGAAAGTACGGACAATTTCCATGGGGGAATACTTTGTTTCAAAAGCTGATTACAACGTGGAGATAGGATTTCTTTGTTGAAAAACAGCTATACCAGATCGGGGGAATACCTCATGTGCTAAATATATGGATGTATGAATGTTGTTCTGAGGTATACAGTACAATGCTGAGTAGATGAGGAATGTAATTCCAAGAATTTTTAACTAGATGGTTGTTGGGATTAAGTTCAAGTATAAGAAGTTCGTGGATAGTATATTCAAAAAGGTAAGTATTTAGTACTTTATTTTGAGTTATATTTTTATTTCACTCTTCAGACAATAATTTATGGCCAACTCGTGAAGAAGTGCAAAGGTTTGATTTGCCAATGATTGAGGGCATTGAATTAAATGACGTTGAATCTGCCTTCTCATGTGATACTTCTCCCGATCGTAGTTGTAAAAGGCTTGTTATCGATATACCTAATCATTCAGAATCCGATCATCAAGGTTTTAAGGACTTCAGTACAGTCCTACCACCAAAAATCTAAAGAAAGACAGGTCTGAGTACTGATGCATCAACATCACAACCTACGAATAAGAAAAAATACAATCGTCTGCTTCAAGAAGAAATATGCCACTAGACCAAACACAAACTTTTGATTCAGAGCGTGTTGATGCACCAAAGACAACTCCATCATCATCCAGCAAATCGGCTCATCAGGCCACTTTTGATGAAAAGTGGAAGGAGATAAAGTCGTT
>NW_025827509.1:0-1926 GCF_002878395.1 Capsicum annuum | reverse complement strand
TTTATATTGATTGTAAATTTTCAAAATAGAGAAATTTTTATTTAATAATGGTATTGATTCTTGATGAAAAATACCTTGCTTAAGAGTTATTGTTATGTGTGAGATTGGAGTTAAATGGTTGGATATCATGCATTTATATTTCCTATGTATTTAAGTGGCACACCTAAACAATGTTATATTAATGAAGTGGCATGCATGTCCAATGTTATGTGGATCGGAGTGGAAAACCTATTTATTGTTAGGTGGATTAGAGTGGCTCGCCTACCAAGTATAATTATTGATATTTAAGAGTGAAGGGAACGCCTGGTAGTTATAAGGATCTTGTGAGTCTCACATGAATCCTAGAAAACTATATAGAGAAGTACGTATAAACACAACATATGTATTTCATTCATCCACTGAGCCCTTTTTATTTTGGATGTTCATGATTTATTTTGATGGATATATGCCTTAATGTGGTAAAATGTGGGAATAACTATTTGATTTTATTTGATATATGACTTTTTTATATCTTTGAACTACTTTTTTTTGGTCGTTATTACTTCATATTTGTTCATATCTATGTATTTGTATAATTTTATGTCATGATCAAATTATGGATCGTAATGGAACGTATCACAACCAAGGTGATTGTTATGCCTAAATTCATCACTAAATGATATAAAACTAAAATAATAGTTGAAGAAATAAAATAACTATAAACCCAAAAAAAAATCTATAATAGACTAAATTAGGAAAACCTCCCAATATTTCTAGGTCTGGAAGTCATAGTACACGCCTCTAAATAGTCACATAGTACAAGGAAGGTCAAAAATGTTAATCAATAAATTTCTTCTAAAACGTTTCCTATCGCGAATGCAATTTTTTTTAAAGAATTCATACACAAAATAACAATTTCATAGTGCCATGTTATGAATATAAGTGAATATGAATTTACATGAAATAACAAGAAATAACTAAATATCCAAATTCCAGGCACACAAGGCCACACTCAACTCAGTAACATTGGCTACATGCCTAAAGTTTATCAATCAAGCTCAAGTAATTCAAGTCTCACTCATAAATGCATATACCATCAATACAACACCTATCAAGTCCAATATAATCAATAATGAACTTTGTACAATACAATACAACACTATAGGATATAGGAATATCAAAACTAATCATTAAATTCCATTTTACCATTTATAATATACCAGTACCCATATAAATGCTTGTCGCCTCATATATGCGAGAGTTCCAATCCTATTGTTTTCAATGCTCACATTAAACACTTAAATTCTTTGATAAAAACTCAAAGAAAGTCTTATCTTGCCTTAATGAGGCCCAATGATCTTTAAACAAAGCAATTCCCTTTTACATAGCCTTCGAATCAGCCAAATATATTCAAATATGTGTTTTTTGTAACAAAACAAAACTAGATACACATATGTTTATATATTTTAAATTTGTGTTCAAAAAATCAACTTGGAAGTAAAGCCCAAGCCTGAAAGGGAAAAACTAAAGTTTTATTAAATAATTACATTAACCAACACCCAAAGAGTTCAAAAGTGATGTTATGAAAAAATGGTGTTGAAATTGACTTTGAATTCACAATTTCATCAGATTTGAACTTTACCAGGAAAAGTTCCAAATTTATTGTTTAGAAAACTTAGATTTGAAGGTAAAATCATGGAATAATGATAAATTATCAAGTTTGAAGCGTATCTTGAGGTGTAATCATGAAACTCTGTTGAAAATTCACAAATAATTATCTACTAGCTCAAAGATAGTGGAAATGAGATTGGGATTGAAATGAATTTTTATAAAGTTGTCTTGTTCCTCTTCGCAAATACAATGGACTTACACGATCCAACCCTCACAAACACAGTCACTAAATTATGAATACGACGAGAAAACCCAACCTCAAACTCAAATTTCCCT
>NW_025827508.1:0-4024 GCF_002878395.1 Capsicum annuum | reverse complement strand
AAGTAAAGTATAATAAAAACGAATACACTTGCATCATACATAGAAAGTAAAATATAATACATACTCATACATATAAAACATGCTGTTGTTGGAGTGTAAATCATACATATAACACTGGCATCATATATAGAAAGTAAAGTATAATACGTTCTTATACATATAATCTGAAATGTTTTTACTTAAATATAAAATCGAAAACATTTGCATCATGCATAGAAAGTAAAGTATAGTACATTTACATACATATAGAACATGTTGTTGGAGTATAAATCATACATATAACACTGACATCATACATAGAATAAAATGTTTAATACATTCTCATACGTGTAAATTTCATAAACAATGTCAAAATATCATTCAAATGGGGTAATGTATTATAACTTCTCATACAATACTGTGTAAGTTTTTACTAAAAAATAAATACACTAAGAGGGGGCGGAGGCGCCGTTGGCTATTCGTGATGGCGTCGGTGGTGGCGATAATGGGAGAGGAACGAGAAACAATGTCGATCTTGGTGGCTGGTCGCCCTTGCGTGTTCACCGACATGAGGAAGAGGAGTGGAGTGGTGAAGGCGCCTTTGACTGTTCATGATGGCGTCTGTGGTGGCAACAGTGGGAGAGGAATGAGAAACGACGTCGATCTTGGCGACTGGTTTCCCTTGCGTGTTCACCGGTGTGAGGAAGAGGAGTGGAGCAGTGAACGACGGTGATAGCCGTAAACCAGCGACGATGTCATTTTTTTTAGGGAGATGAGATGTTTCAGCATATTTTTTGAATTTGAATTACAGTTACTATTTTTAAGCATCCACAAAATCAAAACATTAATTACTGTCGTTATTAAGGTTATAGAATAATTGGATCTGATTTTATTTCCATAATTTAAGGAGAAACAATTTCCTCATACATTGAGTTACGTATGAGGTACATTGACATGTATATGCATTTTTCCAGAGCTGGGAGAGAGAAAGTCAATCCTAGATCTTATGTAATTACTTTCATTTAGGATGAGATTTATGTTGTTTATACTAAAATAGAATAGATGGGCCTATTTTTTCTTCTTGTTTTTCACTCCTTCGCCCGGGCCAGCTATCAGATGAGGTTTGGTACAATCAACGCGGCGGTGCAAATTAAATACTTAATATTATGAAATATAAAGCAAAGAAGAAGAATGGAGAGAAAAGAGAGAGTGATTCTTATTTCTCTTGAGGAGTTCCTGCGGGGTTCATTACAATCAAAGAAGACCCCTTTATAGGAAAAAATTAACTTTGTCCCAAAAGTTTGAGTTTCTAGCTTTTTCATAAGTAGACATTCGCTATATATGGTAATACATTTATAACGCTCCCCCTTGAATGTCTAACTGATAGATAATGTGTCTCGTTAAAATGTTACTAAAAAAACTAATGGAAAAAAATGTAGTGAAGGAAAAAAAGTACACATCTCTAATAATATACATATAGACTGCTTTATTAAAAACCTTACTAGGAAAATTCAGTGGGACAAAACTTCGTAAGGAAAAAAAGTACAACACGTATTAACTCCCTTAATGAGAACATCCTTGAACTTTTGCATCTCGATCTTGTGCACCATTTTCTTGAAAGTTGCAGTTGGAAGAGACTTGGTGAATAAATTAGCCACATTGCCACCTCAACGAATCAGTTGCACGTTAATTTCACAATTCTTTTGGCGCTTATGTATAGAAAAGCTTTGCCAAAATGTTCTTCGTTCGATCTCGTTTTATGAATCTTCCCTTAAGTTGTGCTATGCATGCTGCATTATCCTCATATAAAATTGTGGGTGCTTTATCACATTTCAAACCATTTTTTTCTCGGATGAGATGTATCATAGACCTCAACTATACACACTCTCAGCTTGCTTCATGAATAATTATTATATCAGCATGGTTCAATGAAGTGTCTATAATAGACTGCTTTGTAGATCTCCAAGATATGTCAGTATCCCCACATATGAACACATAGCTTGTTTGAGATCGAGCTTTATGCAGGTCAGATAAATACGCATCATCATCACAACCAACAAGATTAGGACTGCAATTTTTAGAATAAAATAAGTTCATGTGTTTGCTCTCATTCCGATATCTCCTAGTAGGAGCAAAACTATACCTTGCTAACAACTTGACCGAAAAGGCTATACCGGGTCTTGCAGTATTTACAAGATACATTAATACATCAATTGCACTAAGATATATATATAACCAATCCAATTCGGTGTGTTTCTTATTTCATCAAATAATCTATTGCAAACTCTTCAAGAGTTTCAGTAATTGTCAAGTTATATATTTATGCAATATAAGAATTATCAATAAGTTTCCTAGAAACTTTTATATGTTTTAAACATTTTGAATCCTTAAAAAGTTTCTTGAGCCAGGGGTCTATCGAAAACAACCTCTTTACTTCTTTGGATGTAGTGGTATGGACTGCGTACATTCTACCCTCCCCAGACCCTACTATGTGGGAATATACTGGGTTTGTTGTTGTTGTTGTTGAAAAAGTTTTCATTATAAATTTTGTCAAGTAACAATATTCAGCATTTCATTACTTCATGTGTGACATATTTAAGTAACTGGACTTTCGATGTATGGAAGTTCACCACTTCAATGTCAACTCACGAACTGATCTCGAATCCTAATCTCTGAGCAGGAGGAGTAGAAGTATGACCAATTCTTGCTTCGCGTGGGGATACAGCGTCCGAAGACTGTTAGCGGGGTGAACGCTAGCATGTAACTCGGGGATAAGGATAACATAATGACATGATCAACAGTTTAACGACAGTATATATATGTATATACACACATACATATATGCATATGTATACACATACATATGCATATGTATACACATACATATGCATATGTATACACATACATATATATCACATGCCGGGATAGGGAACAAGGCTTAACATGCATTTTCAAAACTTTAGCGTGGATTGTGTAGCTCAACCGTCATATAATAGTACCCACGGGCTATATGGCCCCAACTCTCACCCCCTGGTCGGGCCCCAGTGCGTGTAGCCGTACAAACCGGAGAATAATCTCATATATATATATATATGCACACGGGAGACTCGAACCTCCCAACATATACTAAGGTGACTTAAGCACCCGATCATGTAATGATTTAGGGGGGACTCGAACTTCTCTAATCATGAAATAATAATAAGAGGGACTCGAACCTCCCTGACACTTTGACCCCACGTTGGCAAACAAGGTTTTCAGTGTTGGTCACCCAGATCTCCACTTTCACGACTCAGCTACACAACCCTTATTAGAGCCCAAAACACTTATCACACAATCCCAATCATGAACCACATTTCATATTAAGTCATACATTGTTAGTATCGTCATACCAACTACACTTGCAAGGTAACAACAACATACCACAACAATTTCCATTAACTCGGAGAAAGCAACTCCGTTTGTTCATTAATACAAAGTGGGGGACACCAACTCCCTTTGTTCATTAAATCAAACCATTGTGTTTCAAATACCTCTTTATATCTTGCAGTAGTTCGAGACTAGTTCAACTTTACAAATTCCTACCTTTTTCATAACTCAAAACCAATTTCACACTATGGGATTGGGGTCATAACCACTTCTAAAGCCACAAGTTTGGGAAAATCACAATTCCCTAGTTCATTCACCATACCCATGCACCCACAAGTTCAAAACCATATTTAAAGCATGACTAATCACAATTAAATCATGGGAAAACATTGTTCAACAATGAGCATTCAAAACCCATAACCCTTGTTTTCAAAACCAAAACATACATATGCTTTTTAACAAATTAACAATGAGGGAAGAGTCACATGCTTGTAATAGTAAGATGTACAGAGAGAAATGAACCTTGAAAGCCCTAATTGATCAACTTTTTGAAAACCCCAAGTGTTCTTGACCTTGAGGAATTTGAGAGTGTTGAGAAGTTACTTTGATGTGTTTATGAGGGCTAATGATACCCTAAAGAGGTTATAAGATGTGGGTTTCAAGTTGCGTGAGAGGGGAA
>NW_025827507.1:0-1684 GCF_002878395.1 Capsicum annuum | reverse complement strand
CTTTGTTTGAAATTTCGAAGAGTTTTCATACAAAGAAGTAGACAAAAATATGATTTTTGATCCTCCGATTATTCAAAAAGAATATAAAAAGAAAAAGGAGATGTGAACTAGTCCTGGTTTTGGACCGCCTACATATCCCGGGTTATAAGAGAATCAGGTCACATGTAATTCAAAGGTAACATAGTGAGAGAAAAAGTTAAAGTCGAGTGAGATTCCGCCGAGTTTCCAGTTAACAACTTCTGCTTTTTACATTTAAACAAAAATAGAAAAATAAGATACAAGTAAAAGATCCTATCTATACAACTTTCTAGAATCTTGACTTGAATCTTCATGACTTCTTAAGTGACGAGATAGTCATTATTCTGAGTTGAACTTGATAATTGATCTATTCTTTAAACTTTCCTCTGACTTGAACTTGACAATCTTCACCCTATTCTTTAGGCGGGCTCCTGACTTGCTTTTCTTCACCATGTTCTATAGGCGGGCACCTAACTTGATGTTACTTCACTCTGTTCTTTAGGCGAGCACCTAACTTGTTGTTTTTTTCACCCTGTTCTTTAGGCGGGCACCTAACTTGTTGTTTCTTCACCCTGTTCTTCAGTTGGGCACCTAACTTGATATTTCTTCACCCTGCTCTTCAGATGGGCACCTAACTTGATGTTTCTGATTTTTCAAATATGGTCCTGAACTCAAAATAAAAGGTGAAACAAAAAAATAATATTCCATTCTTCAAGAGGGTCCTGAGCAAAAATAAATTCTCATTCTTCAGGAAGGTCCTGTCCCATTCTTCAGGAGGGTCCTGATCACAAAATAAATTTCCATTCTTAAGGAAGGTCTTGTCCCATTCTTCAGGATGGTCCTGAGCATATAATAAATTTCCATTCTTCAGGAGGGTCCTATCTCATTCTTCAGGAGGGTCCTGAGCACAAAATAAATTTCCATTATTCATGAGGGTCCTATCTTATTCTTCAGGCGGGTCCTGCGCACAAAATAAATTCTCATTCTTCAGAAGGGTCCTGTCCCATTCTTCAAGAGAGTCCTGAGCATATAATAAATTCCCATTATTCAGGAGGGTCTTGTCCCATTCTTCAGGAGAGTCCTGAGCATAAAATAAATTTTCATTATTCTCGAGGTCGTGAACCATTCTTCAGGAGGGTCCTGAGCACAAAATAAATTTCCATTCTTCAGGAGGGTCTTGTCCCATTCTTCAGGAGGTCCTGAGCACAAAATAAATTTCCATTCTTCAGGAGGGTCCTGTCCCATTCTTCAGGAAGGTCCTGGGCATAAAATAGATTTTCATTATAGTGGAGGGTCTTGTCTCATTCTTCAGGAGGGTCCTGAGCATAAAATAGATTCTCATTCTTCAGGAGGATCCTGTCCCATTCTTCAGGAGGGTCCTATGCAAAACTAAATTCTCATTCTTCAGGAAGATTCTGAACAAAAAGTAAATTCCCATTCTTCAGGAGGGTCCTGAGCAAAAAGTAATTCACATTCTTCAGGAGGGTCCTGAGCAAAATTAAATTCCAGTAAACACGAACAAAATTTTACCCCAGTTTGCACTAGAAAATTTTGTGAATATTATGAGATCACAACTTTTGAAAAGTACAGTAAAGAGGGTGAATCAAGGCCCTGCTAATGAAATGCATTTTTTCACAGTAAAACTAATGACCAAAATTAGGAAATG
>NW_025827505.1:0-1473 GCF_002878395.1 Capsicum annuum | reverse complement strand
TGGACTCTAGAGATATAGTAATATGGAGAAGACAAAATTGTTTCAAGAACTGGCAGAACTGGAAGCGCACCTTCTTTTAAAGAGAAGAGGACGGGTTATTCACATTTCATTTGATGGTTAGAGGTGAATTAAAAGTTAAGCAGTGGGAATTCTAAAGATTCCCCTGGGGAAAAATAGAGATATCTTCTACGTTACCCATAATATGTAGAAGTATTGATGTAATTTCATAGAGTTATTCAGTCTGAATGCTACATGAAAATCATAAGCCAAATGACGGAATGGGAAGACCCAGGTTGTAGAAGATCATAACATGAGTGATTCGACAGATTTGGATTCATATATATATATATATATATATATATATATATATCCACCTATGTGGTACTTCATTCTACGATATATATAAGATCCATATGTATAGATATCATCATCTACATCCAGAAAGCTGTATGCTTTGGAAGAAGCTTGTACATTTTGGGAAGGGGTTTTGATTGATCAAAAGAAGAATCTACTTTAATCGATATGCCCTTAGGCAGGGCCATACATAGCTTAGAAATCACACTTGGAAAGGGTGGACAATTAGCTAGAGCAATGGGTGTTGTAGCAAAACTAATTGCAAAAGAGGGGAAATCGGCCTCATTAAAATTACCTTATGGGGAGGTCCGTTTGATATTCAAAAATTTCTCTACAACAGTCGGACAAGTGGGGAATGTTGGGGTGAACCAGAAAAGTTTGGATAGAGACGGATCTAAGCATTGGCTAGGTAAGCGTCCTGTAGTAAGAGGAGTAGTTATGAACCCTGTAGACCATCCCCATGGGGGTGGTGAAGGGAGTGCCCCAATTGGTAGAAAAAAACCCATAACCCCTTGGGTTTATCCTGCACTTGGAAGAAGAAGTAGAAAAAGGAATAAATATAGTGATAATTTGATTCTTCATTGCCGTAGTAAATAGGAAAGAAAATTGAATTTAGTTCTTTGTTTTTACAAGAACTTTACAAAAAAAAATAGGAGTAAGCTTGTGACACGTTCACTAAAAGAAATCCCTTTGTATCCAATCATTTATTAAAAAAAATTAATAAGCTTAACACAAAAGCAAGAAAAGAAATAATAGTAACTTGGTCCCCGGCATCTACCATTATACCTACAATGATCGCTCATACTATTGCTATCCATAATGGAAAAGAGAATTTGCCTATTTATATAATAGATAGTATGGTAGGCCACAAATTAGGAGAATTTGTACCTACATTAAATTTTAGAGGACCTGCAAAAAGCGATAATAGATCTCGTCGTTAACGTTAATATTAATAAAAAAATCTAGATGCTTATGATTCAGTAGTAGAAGGTAAACCTTATGCTAAAGAAGAAAAAAATGGAAGTATAAGCTTTTGTTCAACATATATCCATGTCTGCTGACAAAGAACGATGAGTAATTGATCAAATCCGCGGACGTTCCTATGAGGAAACACTTATG
>NW_025827504.1:0-3394 GCF_002878395.1 Capsicum annuum | reverse complement strand
TGATCTTGATATCATTCTTGAAGTTCTTGGATTAGAAACCCTAAATTCTGGATCTTTTTGTTGAAGAGAAAAAGATGAAATTGATGATTCTTGAGGAAATTGATTAGGGTTGTTCTTGAGGGTAAAAATTGGAGAATGAGGGCAAATAATGCCCCATTTGAAGCCTTAGATCGTGTTTTTACGACCTGGGTTAAGGTGGAAAAAGACCCTATTTCCTCTTATTACTGTAAAGCATAATTTTTTAACCCGTATCCCAAGTTTGCCCTTCAGCGCAACGCGCTGCCATTACGCAGCTCACTGTTTCACACTAAAATGCCTATAACTTTTCGCTCGGGTATTGGATTTTTGCGAAATCGGTATCATTGGAAAGATAATTCAACTATATACAATTTGGTGGGTCTTGGGATGGAAAATTCCATATATATAGAATGCTATACATATTTTAAGTAGACCCTTATAGGATTGAATGCTAAATTTAGGTCGAATCTAATGTTCTTAGCTCTACTTGGCTCTAAGTCACTTCTATGAACATCATTCACCTAATAAGGACTTCACATACTTAGGATTAAATTCATGACACAAGAATTCAAATTATGGATCAAGAGTACAACAATTACACCTTCACTGCGACGCATTGAAATCATCGTTAAGCTACTGAAAAAGGATGAGTGCGAATTTGCACTCTAATGCGACGCGGTGCTATCGCATTGCGCCACTAAAAATTTACAATTGGGAATTCAAGCCTCTCCGTGATGCGCTAATATTATGGAGTTCTACTGGAATATGACGATTGCTATTTTGGTATCCACCGCAACGCGGGAGTGCCTAGGCGGAACACTGCATTACTAACAATGCTCTAACTTCTCACAGAGTGTCAGATTTGGGCGAATTCGATATTGATGGAAATTTTATTCAATTTTCCACACAATGGAAGGTCTAAATCTGAAAAATTTTGTATGAACTAAAGGTTATTCATTTTTTAAGTACACTCTTAACATTTTAGGAATGAATTTTAAGCTAGAAAAAACACAGGGTGTTACGAGAATCCCGTGATCCATCCCGCTCTATGGTCCCTAATTACCCCACCAATTCCTTCCTTGCTAGGATTACCCAGACAAGAGCCATCAAAGTTCAGTTTAAAGTGGCCAATTTTTGGAAGAGACTATCTGATGTAAATGGTCCTGGTCCAATTTGAAGGGTTGAGATTAGTAATGATGTGGATGTATTTTACAGCCTCAGCATTGATGTTTTTAAAGTCAGACTTGTCCCTCTATTTTTAAAGAGGTTCTTATTACTGTTATTCCAGATAGCCCAGAGAAGAAAGGGGAGAAGTTGATGCTAAGGGATAAGTTGGTCAAAACGTTTCTTGGAAAGTTTCTTCTAGGTGGCCTGCCAATTCTCAAGATAGAATTGGTTAATTGCCAGATTGTCATAGTAACTATTTATGATTATGAGGTTCGATAGGTCTAAGAATTTGGAACATTAGAAGAAAATATGCCTGATATCCTCAGAGGGGTGATTACATCTATGGTAATTTGGTGAAATATTAAGACCTATTTTAGAGATGGTGAGACTGGTGGGGAGATAGTTGTGCTATGCCAACCAAAGAAAGATCTTGATCTTTGGGGGGCATGGTGCCTTCCAGATTTATTTGAAATACTGGAAGGTTCTATTGGTGACCTTAGCCTAGTTTTTGGCTAGGTGAGAGTAGGCGTTGGTACTAGTAAAGAGGTCATTTCAAGTGAGACCCCAAATAAGTTGGTCCTCCTTGCATTTAGTGTTTGGAAAGAATGAGTTACAGAAGTGGTCAGCAATGTGACTTGGAATTTGGAAGGGAGCAGGGGTAAGGTTTCATATTTGGTTTTCTCAGATGGAGATAAGTTTGAGAAGGATTGGGGAAAGAGGCCCTGCATGATGTTCCTCGAGGGGGATCCACCTATCAGTCCAAAAGTTAATCTCTTCCCTATTATGGACAATCTACTATGAAGCTTTGATACAGTGGGACCATCTAAGTTGGATATTCCTCCAAGTCCTGGAAGAGTTAGACTTTTGGGAGGATCTAGTCAAGAGAGTATTTGTTCTTGAGAATAGAGGCCCAGAGTTTGTGAGGCTGGTGGTTGTATCTCTAGGCCAAATTGGTAAGCATAGTTTCATTCCTAATAGCAGCTTTTTGGATGCCTAGCCCACCTTCCTTTTTAGGGAGGGTGATGGTGTCCCAATTGATAAAATGGATTTCTTTTTGTCAACAGTGGATCCCCAGATAAAATTTATGGTGCACCTATCCACTATGCTAAGGATTTTAGAGGGAATGGAGATAAATTGCATAATATGGGTAGGGATACTGGTAATAGAGGATTTAGCAAGTATAGTCCTCTTATCCATGTTGAGAAATTTAATTTTCCACCCAGCAAGTTTAGCATAGATATTGACAACCAGAAATTGAAAGTCTCTATTGGTAGGTTTGTTATGAAAGATTGGGAAGCTTAAGTACTTCCCAAATTTTTCTCTCACTTGGATGTTTAGAATTCTAGCTAGACTAGCTTTAGTTTTAGGGCTACAGTTGTTAGAGAAGAGGACCTTGGATTTAAGATAGTTGATCTTTTGGCGAGAGTGGAGGCTAAAGCAAGATAGGATTTTGTTGATGGTGTTGCGGTGCTCATCATTAGCTCTAGAAAATAGGATTATATCATAAGCATAGAATAGGTGGGAGATGGGGGGACCTTTTCTACTGATGGTAATAGGGTTCCAGTGTAGGAGGCTAATTTTATAGTCAATTCTCCTAGAGAGGAGCTCTATGCACATGATGAACAGGTAGAGAGAAAGAGGGCCTCCCTGTCTGATCCCTCTAGTAGATTTTAAGGGAAGAAGGGGTCTTTCCTCTATTTACCAGGATGGAGATGGGGGAGAAAGAAATACAAGACATGATAAAGGAGTTAAGATTAGGAGGTACCCTGAAGAAGTGAAGGGCCTATCTTATGAAGCTCCATTTAATTCAATCAAAAGCTTTATCCTAGATCAATTTAAAGAATCATAACAGCCTTCTTTTCTTTTATTTTCCTAAAGTGAGAGATCACCTATTGGACAAAAATAGCATTGTCAGAGGTTCTTCTGTTAGGAAGGAAGCTATATTGAATGGGATTAATGATAGAATCAAGGTGAGGTTTGATTCTGTTAGCAATGATCTTGGTGATAATTTTATATTGGGTATTATAGAGTCCTATAGGTTTGAATTTCCTAAGATAAGATGCATTGGTATATTTGGGGATGAGACAGAGGAAGGTAGTGTTGACTTTCTTGTCTATTTTACAAGAGTGGAAGGTTTTAATATAGAAGTTGGTGACATGGGTCCCCAAAATATCTCAATATTTTTGGTAGATGAAAGGGTGGATGCCAT
>NW_025827503.1:0-1103 GCF_002878395.1 Capsicum annuum | reverse complement strand
AAGATTAATGTTACTACAATTTCTAGTAGTGCTAATTTGATTGAAGGTTTCGGAAAAGCCATTATAATCTTGCCCAAGGGAACTAAACTCATCATAAATAATGTCATATTTTCTCCTAAGTCTCGGCGAAACTTGATGAGTTTTAAAGATATCCGTGAAAATGGATATCATATCAAGACAATTGATGAGATGAATGTTGAATATCTTGTTATCAGCCAGAATATCTCTGGGCAGACATGTGTTATTGAAAAGTTTTCTGCTTTATCTTTTGGCCTGTATTGGACAAAGATTTGTGCAATTGAGGCATATTCTATAGTAAACCGGAGGTTTACTGATTCCAATACTTTCGTACTTTGGCATGATCATCTGGGAAATCCATGATCAATAATGATGAGACGAATAACAGAAAATTCAAATAGGCATCCATTAAAGAACTTAAAGATTCTTTCGAATGGTGAATTTTCACGTAATGTTTGTTATCAAGGCAAGCTGATTATGAGACCATCGCTAACAAAAGTTGGGATTGAGTCCCCCGTGTTCTTGGAATGCATACATGGGGACATTTGTGGACCAATTCACCCACCAAGTGGGTCGTTTAGATACTTCATCATCCTAATAGATGTTTCTTCTAGATGGTCTCATGTATGCCTTTGTTCATCTCGCAACTTGGTATTTGCAAAATTGTTGGCACAAATAATACGATTACGGGCTCAATTTCCTGATAATTAAATTAAGTCTATTCGCCTTGATAATGCTGCAGAATTTTCATTCCAAGCATTTAATGACTATTGCTTATCGATTGGGATAAGAGTGGAACATCCTATACCCTATGTTCACACTCAAAATGGCCTTGTTGAGTCATTAATTAAACATCTGCAGTTGATAGCAAGACCATTACTGATGAAAACTAAGCTACCCACTTCTGTTTGGGGTCATGCAATTTTGCATGCTGCAATACTTGTTCATCTTAGACTGATAAATTATCATAAATTTTCTCCATTGCAATTGATTTTGGGTCAAGAGCCTAATATATCTCACTTGAGAACTTTTGGCTGAGGTGTATATGTGCCTATAGCACTACCAAACCGCACCAAGATAGGCCC
>NW_025827502.1:0-1379 GCF_002878395.1 Capsicum annuum | reverse complement strand
GGGATTCGACACCCAACCCAGTTGGGTTCTATATTTGACAGCGATCGCTTGCACTTTGTAATGAGAGTTGAAATTTGGGCGTATCAACGGGGCTATTTAATTAGTCAAACAGGCGAAACAGCACGAACAAGGCATTTTTAGGCCAAATCAGTGTGTAATAGCCCATGGCTCTAGGAGTGGTCTCGAGGTCCATGCGAGTCGTGGATCAAAAATTGATCGGGGCATGCCAGGGAGGCTAGGGAGTGGCCTAGTGTGAGCCGTTTGTATGGGCGGTGCCATTTCGGTGGCCAAACGAGCAAAACATTATGAACGGGGCATTTTCAGCCCAAACCAATGTCCTATAGCCCATGGCTCCGGGTGGTCAAATGGGTTAAACGGCACGGATGGGGCATTTTTTTTGCCAAATCGATGTGCTATAACCAACGATTCTGCGGGTGGGCCCGAGGTCCGGGTGTGCTGTGGTCCAAAAATTAATGAGGTCCTACCAAGGAAGTTGAGGAGCGTCTTAGTATTGCTCATTGTTGTGGTGGGGGCATTTGGGTGGTCAAATGGGGGAAACAATGTGAACAGAGCATTTTTAGGGAAAATCGGTGTGCTATAGCCCACGGTTCCGAGGGTGGCCTCAGGTTCTAAGGGTGTCGTGGTCCAAAAATTGACTGGGAATACCAGAGAGGCTGAGGAGTGGCCTACTATGGCCCGTTGGTGTGGGTGAGGCCATTTGGGCGGTCAAACATGTAAAACAGCGCGAACATGGCATTTTTAGGCCAAATCGGTGTGCTAAGCTCACGGTTTTGGGGGTGGGCTTGGGGTATGGGTATGTCGTAGGCTGATAATCGATTGGAGCATGTCAGGGAGGCTGAAGAGTGGCTTAATATGGCCCATTAGTATAGGCGGGGCCATTTGGGTGGTCAATCGGGTAAAACGGCGCAAACATGAAATTTTTGTGCCAAATCGGAGTGCTATAGCCCATGGTTTTGGGGGTTGTCCTGGAATTCGGGTGTGTCATGGGCCGAAAATTAATCAGGGCCGTTTGTGTGGTTAATCGAATGAAACGACGCAAATGGGCCATTTGGGTGTGCCGTGGGCCAAAAATTGACCGGGGTGTGCCAGGGCGGTAAGGGAGCGATCTAGTATGGTCCATTGGAGTGGGCGAAGCCATTTGGCTGTCAAAAAGGCAAAACGATGTGAACGGGGCATTTTGTGCCAAATCGGTGTGCTATAGCCCACGGTTCTGGGGGTAGGCCTGGGGTACGGTCGTACTGTGGGTCAAAAATTCACCAATTCGTGCCAGGGAGGCAGGGTAGCGGCCTAGTGTAGCCCTTTGGTTTGGGAAGGGCTATTTGGGTCGTCAAAGGGGCAAAATGACGCGAATAAGACTT
>NW_025827501.1:0-1740 GCF_002878395.1 Capsicum annuum | reverse complement strand
CTTAAGAAGGCTGCGGTGAGAATGAGAATCACTTTGGAACTCTAGGGGAATGGGCGTTTTAGGGTAGGGCGGGATCTAAAAGCTCTCCAACGTGTTGTGGAGCCTTCGTCCGTGAGAGGCTGGATGTAATAGGAGCCCCATTAGGCTTTTACGGAGCTTGGCCTGCTTTCGCATTAACTCACCATTTGGTGATTCGGTTCGTAGCAGCCCAAGTATATCCAGGAGTTCCTTTTACGCGCTACGCTATCCTCGGCGACGATATCGTCATCAGAGATGAGCGGGTGACTGAGTGTTATCGCGAGCTAATTCCACCACTGAATGTTCCATTTTCGTTAGAAAATCGTTAGTATCGTCAGTTGGTGCTTTGGAGTTTGCTAAGCGGTTCTTCGTACGCGGAGTGACTAAGGACTTTTTTCCTGTCTCCTGTCACATGTTAAGATCCTTAGTTAGTTCCATATCCCTTGTTCCTGTAATGAGGGGTATTATGTCTAAGAATCTTCCATTGTCGTATCATTTACGGGAAGCTGGGTACCGGGTGTATACTCGATCTACGGCCCCCCCTATATGATGGCGGTCAAAAAGGGGTCCAAAAAAGTGTGGCTGATTTGTTCTTTTACCATGTCAGCCACACTCTCATTTAGCCGATCTTGATAGTCCGAATACGAGAAGTGTCTTAATCTAGACACTCTCCAAGTTGATAGGATCCAAATGAAAAAAGGAAATACAATGGTAGGATTTTCCATCTTTATTATTAAATAATTCAAAACCAATTGATCGGAAAAGGTCTTGTTCATGGTGGCAAGCGAGGGAGGATTTAGTAAAGGGATAATGCCGCTTTATACTAATATAGTCCCGAGTTGGTAATTAGAGTTAGAAGCTTCACAGCTTTCTCCACTCACCTCCACGGGCGAATATAGTCTACGTCACTCTTTCTTGGCTAGTCTAGTAGACTATACTCTAGGTCATTCGAAAGGGCTCCGTATAGTTTTGGGGTGTAACGTTGTGGTTATTCCCTCTCCTTTCAGTCGAGTGACTTCGTACCTATCCTTACCGAGAAAAAGGAGTTCCAGAGGCATCTTCCATTCATATCGATTTGGGTTTTTCCGTACCATATTTTGATCTGCCTGTTCTTTGATCCGGAATTCCCAGCAAATCCTTGACTCCTCGAATACAATGGAATTTCACACCTGGCGAATCTTTCACTCTACCTCATCTTATTAAGACCATAGAATGTTCCTGCAAATTATGACCTTCGCTTGGAATGTGAGCAAATATATCATGTCGATTGCTCAACCGTACTTTGGCTATCTTACGTGGAGCTGAATGAGGTTTTTTCGGTGTTCTCGTTGAAACACGCGGGCATACTCCTTGCTTCTGGGGAAATTGATCCATAGCTCGAGTACGGTCCGTGCGCCATTTCTCTTCTCTACCATGACGAATCAATTGATTTAATGTAGGCATCGCTCTTTCCTTTGTCCTTCCCCCCTATTTTTGCCCTATCACTAGTGGTTACTCCCTATCCGAAGCACCCCTTTTCCATTCATAGAGAGATCCAATCGTCAAAATCAATAAAAAGGCCATCATGGACCAAGATCCAAATGGATCAATCTTGTTGGGAGGTACTGCCCAAGGAAAGGAAAAGGTTACTTCCGGATCAGGAATAATAAATAAAATGGAAACAAGATAAAATCTTATATCAAAACGACTTCTGGCATCACCGGAAGGATCGAAACCACATTC
>NW_025827500.1:0-1018 GCF_002878395.1 Capsicum annuum | reverse complement strand
TGCTAAGGCCACAAGGGTTGGCCAATTATTGGTGTGAAGGTGGAAGAGGATTCTCAGGGTTTCTTAGATAAAATAAATAAAATTTTTAGGGTATTACAAGCCATAAATGTAGAAGGGGTTAATTTTTCTGTGTACTAACTTAAGGATGTGGCGTACCAATGGTACTAGGAGTGGGATAGGGTGAGAGGCGATGTTTAGGAGTCTACTTTATAGGATACTTTCTCTAATGCATTTTTCGATCGCTTCTTTCCTCAGGAGGTGAGAGAAGTAAAAGCGGAGGAATTTGTCAATCCGAGACATAGGAAAATGTCTGTCAAAGAATATGCCTTGAAATTTCATCAGCTGTCAAGGTATGCTACAAAATTGGTGTTTGACATAAGGGAAAGGATGAGAAAGTTCACTTCCGGACTATCTCAGGATTTGAGCCCTGAAAGTAAGACTTCGTTATTGATCAAGGATATGGATATTCTAGGTTAGTGGTTCATACATAATAGGTGGAGGAGGAAAAGAGAAAGCAGGCTAAATTTGGGGAAAGTTAGGATAAGAAGTTCAAATCTTCAGAACAAAGTGGTAGGCAATAACAAGGTAGTTGTGATGGTGGTAAGTTGCCAAGAAAGAAGTAGGGGATTTCCAATTCCTTCTCTACAGCTAGTGCTCCTTACCTAAAATAATTAAGTGATAGGCATTATTAGGGTGGTGATAATTTTCGAGTATAGTGTGCCCAATCTCAGGAAAGTGGGCCTCAATTGGCCTTATCATGCCCCCTTTATTGGTTCTATGATAGGTTTGCCTAGTGGGTTTCTATGATGTGGGGAGGGATAGGTGTATCAAATGTAATCAGCCAGGACATATGCTTAGAAACTATCTGATTAGTAATAGTGCTTAGGGAGAGAGTAAGGCTCCAATTATTTCTTCTTCTGCTCCTGCACCAAAGGGTACTTCTCCTACATCTGTTTTTGCTTTTGGTACTAGTGCTGGTCGAAATAGGTTATATGCTCTTATACTTGGCAGGAATCTG
>NW_025827499.1:0-1215 GCF_002878395.1 Capsicum annuum | reverse complement strand
TATCCGTCAAATAATATTTGGTTCCTTTCTAGATATGCCCTAATATAATTTTCAGGATCAGATTTCCAAATGATTACTTATGCTTGAGATAGAGCAAGATATCCCGGATGAAATTCACGTTTACATGCAGGGAACTATTCTCAAGTTTTGTATTGCTGAGTTTGCTATAATATCTGGACTTAAATGTATAGAGAAAACCAAGGAACACTTGTTTATTGAATCATCTAAGTTTGTATTTACGGAGAAGTTTTTCCCAAATTCAAAAAATTATGTCAAAAAGTTTATTTTTGTACGGCAATTCAAGTTGAAAAACTTCAACAATAATACCAATTCTTTGAACATGTCTATGCTTTACTTTATTCATACTTTTGTGTATTCACAAATACGTGATTCTAGTATTAGAAGATCAAACTTTATGATGGTGGAGGATGGAAAGTACGGACAATTTCCATGGGGGAATACTTTATTTCAAAAGCTGATTACAACGTGGAGATAGGATTTCTTTATTGAAAAATAGCTATACCAGATCGGGGGAATACCTAATGTGCTAAATATATGGATGTATGAATGTTGTTCTGAGGTATACAGTACAATGCTGAGTAGATGAGGAATGTAATTCCAAGAATTTTTAACTAGAAGGTTGTTGGGATTAAGTTCAAGTATAAGAAGTTCGTGGATAGTATATTCAGAAAGGTAAGTATTTAGTACTTTATTTTAAGTTATGTTTTTATTTCACTCTTCAGACAATAATTTATGGCCAACTCTTGAAGAAGTGCAAAGGTTTGATTTGCCAATGATTGAGGGCATTGAATTAAATGGGGTTGAATCTGCCTTCTTATGTGATACTTCTCCCGATCGTAGTGGTAAAAGGCTTGTTGTCGATATACATAATCATTCAGAATCCGATCATCAAGGTTTTAAGGATTTCAGTACAGTCCTACCACCGAAAATCTAAAGAAAGACAGGTCTGAGTACTGATGCATCAACATCACAACCTACGAATAAGAGGAGAACAGTCCATTTTTATGCTAAACCTGTTGATATGCAAGATCATGAAAAAATACAATCGTCTGCTTCAAGAAGAAATATGCCACTAGACCAAACACAAACTTCTGATTCAGAGTGTGTTGATGCACCAAAGACAACTCCATCATCATCCAGCAAATCTGCTCATCAGGCCACTTTTGATGAAAAGTGGAAGGAGATAAAGTCGTT
>NW_025827498.1:0-1540 GCF_002878395.1 Capsicum annuum | reverse complement strand
ATAGATCTATCACTTAAGACATGCGTAGGGTGAAATTATGACTGAAATCCAAGGATTATGCTAGTAAGAATTTTTATTGGAAACGAAATTTTTATTAATGGGCTCCACTTAGGATTTTGCCTAATTTTGGACCCAAAGCATAATAGTGTAATATAGGTATCATTGTTCTTGTTTTCAGGAGTAGATTGTGATTTTTATAGCGTGGCACCTTACGAAAGCTTCTTGAAAAGAAAATTGATGATTTAGCAGATTCTTCGAGCTTTCTACAGTGTCTAGTGATAACACTCAACTTACATATCAATTTAAGTGTAAGGTGGTCGTTGTCAATATATTTACCCAACTAAGAGTCGGAGTCAAATCCACGAGGAACAATGGGAGTGGCAATTGATTTAGTTCAAAATAAAAGTTGTTTGCTATCTTCAAACCTATGGTACAAGATGGTTTGGGGTTTTTCAATGATTAATACTGGGAGAGTAATTATTGGGATTCAAAAGGACTAATTCGAGACAAAGAATAATTAGAGTGTAATTAATTAGGAATGGATCTTGGGATTACACTATCCTTGGGGTAAGTTATGTATGGGTATGTGATGAATCGATACAAATTTATTCATTGATGATATGGTAGGCTAGCTTTAAGGTCCTTGAGGCTAGTTCTTCAACAAAACCTCAAAGATGTCACCCATTGACCCTTTCGAGTATCTATCGAGTGCGACAATTAAAACCACCCAACACCTCAATTAGGTATCCCTATTTCTAGGATGATACCCATGGTATAGTCAACCTCATAATCACCCTTATTTCTAAGATAGTGAGAATTAGTAAACTATGCCCATAATTGTCTACTATTGCCTTGGTTTCCACATCCCTCTTTCAAGGATGATGTATGTTCCTAAAGTTCAACCAAACCCCTTTTTCAAGGATAGTTTAGGCTTTCAAGATCTTGGTATTTTTATCCATCAAACCCATTTGGGTATTTGGGGCTTTCACCTATAAATTCCAACAAATTTAGTTAAGCAATAAAAGAACCCATCACCAACAAACAAGCATAATCACATATGAATCAGGACCCCCATAATTTACCCCATATTCTAACATAATACCAAGAGGAATAATTAGCTACTCATGATGATAATAAACAAGAATAAACAAAAATCTCCACTGAATTGATTCATAAAAAGAAAATAGAATCCAAACCACACTTTATGTTTGAATGAATCCTCAATGGGATTTGCCAATTCTCCACTTGGAGGTCACACTAGTGTCTTCTTAACTCATAATTAATACAAATTTAGCTCCAAGATCCAAGAAGTTACCAAAACCCTAAACTAAAGTTAGGAGATAGAGTTGTCGAATAATGGATATATCTCCCCTTGAATAAGGCTTTCTCTGCTTTTAAATGGAAATATGGGTCGGCTATGTACTTTTACAACTTTACCCCTAGCTAAAAATCTCGCTATCCTGCGATCGTCTGTGGATCCGCCACAATCGTTGCTCCGTGATCACTGAATTCTTCAAGCGATCATAGCCTGCTGACTTCT
>NW_025827497.1:0-1812 GCF_002878395.1 Capsicum annuum | reverse complement strand
GACAATATCTTTGACCTTAAACTATGTTCGAGGTTGTTTACCATGTTGACAAGCATCACATGTATGATTCTCTTCCAACTTTATTTTTGGAAAACCTTTCACCAATTCAAGTCTAGACAAGTTTTCGATGGCATGCATGCTAGCATTCCTTAGTTTTCTGTGCCACAACCATGTATCATTGGTTTGCACAGTAAGGTATGTTAGTTTAGCAAAATCAAGATTATTTAGAATGTAAATATTATCAACATGATCACTGATAAGAGAGACATTTCTTTTTTCATGCTTAATGGAGTAACTCTTAACTTTGAAGGATACTCCTAACATGTATCACACAGTTGACTGATACTCAACAAGTAATGTTTGAGTCTATCTACAATATATACTTCAATGAGTTCACATGAGGAGTTGATTTTCACTAAGTTGACTTCGATGACATCATTTGGGGCACTATTCTCAAATCTAATTGATCCTTCTTCAATTTTATTTAGAGATAAGAATTATTCTTTCTTTTTGGTCATGTGTCTGGAACATCCACTATCTATGACCCATATTCTTTTCCTGTAGCTTTTGCAAACATTTTCCTACAAAATAAGAAAAATAATTTTGTTTAGTTACCTAAGTGGTCATGGGTACTTGAGGGTTAGATGTGGTCCTTTTGGGTCTCCAAATCCACACTCCTTTATACCTCTGTCTGCAGTTGTGTTATTTGAGCTTTTTTTACCACAGGTGTAGCGGACTGGTCTATGAAAATAGAAAGAAGTTTTAGCATAATCAAATGAATTAGTAAAGAGCTTGATTTAGCCCTAATAAAATTTGATCTTATAGAATTATGACTTGGTGATTTTGTAAGGCTATGTAACTGCATTTTCATATCATCAAGTTCTTCTTGAAGTAGGTCAATTTCAATTTGAATTACTTTAAGTTCAATTTTCCAGTTCCTTCTTTCCTCTTCAAGCTTTCATTTTAACTGAGTTTGCTAATTTTTCTTTTACTGAGCAATTTTGTTATACTCATTAATAATTTTTAGAAGCTCGTTAGTAATCATATTGAGATTTGACTGAATAAGGTTGCAGTTATGATAGTCGAAAGGTCTTACCTCACTGGATTCACCCATTGAAACACATATTGGTTGTTTCTGTATAGTCTTCAATTTCATCTTTATCACTTCATGCTCTCTTCTTCTTAACTCTGGACAATTTTGTTTGATAGGTCTAGGTTTATCGCAATGATAACAACGACCATCATTCCTTATGAATTCATTATTCTTGTAGCCTTAAGGTATCTGTTGCCTTTGTCTTACTCTACAATTTATGAGAGTCATTCCTTCACTGTTGTCTTCGTCTAAGTTTTCTTCCTTGTTATACCTATTAATATGATTTTTTTCATAGCCAATAAAGTTACCTCTTAGTTCGTCATAGGTCATATTCTGAAGATCCCCATTTTCTAGAATCGTAGATTTAGTTTCCCATACTTTTCTGAGACTCCTTGCGAGATTTTTTAACTTGGAGGTTGTTTGAGTTGATCATCCTAAGTATTTTGGTTCACAAATAATTTTGTTGAATCGTGCAAACATTGACTCCATGCCTTTATTTTCTTCTATTTTGAAAAGCTCATATTTGTTGATCAAAGTGTTGATCCTTGACTCCTTTACTTTTGTAGTAACGCTATAGGTAACTTCTAATTTTTCCCATATTTATTTAGTCATATCACAAGTTGATATCTTTTCATATTCTGCTCTACTAACTACATAATAAAGTACACTTATAGCTCTTTCATTAGTTTCAATTACCTCTTGTTGTTCCTTGGTGATTT
>NW_025827496.1:0-3364 GCF_002878395.1 Capsicum annuum | reverse complement strand
AGGTAGGCATGATAAAAGAGAGAAAGCAAAGAAGAGTTGCCCATAGTCAAAAAGGAGGATTGAAAAAGTATGATGTAGATATTCAAGGAAGAGTGTAGCCATGTTATTCCCAAATTATATCCTACCCTGACCCGAACCTATGTTACAAGCTTAAAAATCCTTTTGCGATCTCCAACTGATTTACTTTCTTTGTGGTGGTGATTGAAAATTGGGGCAAGCCTATAGTATGACACTTGTTACTTAGAGATTTCTTTTGTGAGGGAGAGAGTTGTCCACTTAAAATCCCTTGTTGTATATTTTGTAGCTTGGTGTGAGGAATTCTTTTTCTTGTAAGGATGGCATATGAAACAAGTTGAGTTAGGTGATTTTTTCACCTTCTGGTAATGAGGCAAATGGAGTATAACTTAGTTGTGGTCAAAAGAAAGTCACTTCTAAAGTATTGGTTTTTGTTGCCTGGTCGCTCTTTGAAGTCCTATGTAGCCCTATATATAGCTTTTTATAATGAGGGGTGTAGTGAAATTAGCTTAGCCCATGCACAATTAGCTACTTGAGGTAGTGACTAAGGTTAAAGTCATTGTGATCTTTAAGGCATAAAGTTTGGGCATAAACGATTGTGTCTCATGGTAAGAGGTTGATTTTCTTGAGGAAAAGCAATAACTTTAAGTTAGGGGTATTGATGAGTGGTCATTCTACCACTCATTTGCACTTAATATTCGTACACATTACCTTGTTTTGGATGAATAAATGAGACATTATTGTAATTAAATGCACTAATATCCACTATTTGCAGGCATAGAGTTGAAGGGATAGAAAGAGGTGGATTGGAGCTGAAAATGATCAAAAAGGGATCAATAAAGTGTAGCTAAAGACAGAGAGCAGAAGAGCCTCAGTTACCACGGTCATAGTTGTAGTGTGCTGACAACAATCGTGGTAGTTAAGCAAGTTCAATACATTGCGGTTGAATTTACTTATCGTCATCGTGAAAGCCACAGGCGCGGTCATGCTGGCGCAATCGTGGCTTAGCGGAAGAGTTCAGCCTAAGGGAAAATCTAGAAATGTACGTGGATGATCCCAATTTTGGCCAAAAAGTCCCAATCCCCTGATTCATGTATCATATTCCATCTTCCCTAATTTTTAGGTTTTAGTTCTTGGAATTCATATCCTTTATTTTTGGAGAAGAAAATATTGTATAATTTTTGGGTGAAGAATATATTGGTGACTTTCTAAGTGGAAGATTAGGTCACTTCCATTGTTGATTGGTGGGAGTGTCAAGTTTGAAGTAACATTCACTTAATCTTCAACAAATCATTTCAATGGATATTTTGGGTATATCTATGCTTATTTATCTTATGTGTAGCAAGATTTCCCTCTTGGGATTATGTGTGAATAGGGTTAAAATGTATGTGGTTTGTTATTGATTAGCTTCTATTTAGTAGTTCATGTTTATAGGTTTTATCATTATTATGATAACTTGGTTGGGATTTAATGAGTGAAAGCCCCAAATACCCACATGGGTATGATGAATGAAAGCTCCATGCTCTAGAAAATCTGAATCCATCTTTGAAAGAAGGGTTTTGTGTAAAGTTTAGGAATCTATATTATCCTCAAAAAAGGGATATGGAGACCAAAGAAATGATAAACAATTGTGTGTGTAGTTGGCTAAATTCTCATTATCTTAGACATAAGGGTGAATGTGAGATTGACTACACTATAGGTGTCATCCTAGAAATAGGGATGCCTAGATTGAGGTTGTGGTTACCAATTGTTGAACACACCTAATAGGTATTCAAAAGAATCAATAGGTGAAAGTTTGGTGTCTTGTTGAAAGACTAGCATCAAAATCCATAACCAAACCTACCCATATTTGTCTTACAAATTGTTGTTGATTGTTAACACCCATATACTACTCCTTTAGTAATGAATAATCCCAAGATCCATGCGTAATTGTTAAAACTCTAATTATTCATAGCCCCAAATTTATACTAGAAAAAACCAAAAAGAAACATTAGTGTAGATACCAATCTCCCCATTTTTATGTTTATGTAAAATTGGTTTAAATTTAACTCATGTTTATTATTTCGAATCAACTTGATTGCCATTCATATTATTCCTCTTGGATTTGACCCCGACTCCAAAGTTAGGTAAATGTATTGACGAAGACCGCCGTGCACTTAAATTGACGTGTAAGTAGAGCTTTATCAGTAAGCTTGGGTACGATTCATGTGTACGAATCATACCCAGGCTTATGGGTCATTTCTTTAACTCGTATCAACCTATCACCTTACCTAGGTTCTAAAGTGGATATGGCTCAATGTGATAAGTCATTCCTCAAGGGTACGATTCAATTCGAGAATCATATCCATTCCAGAAAATTTTACCTAATTCTGAATATTCTTCCAGGTCCATACAACTCCTACTCACGATTTGAGCCATCCTGATACGACTCGTAAAGAGTCCGTATGACCAAAATTGTATAAACTTTTTTGGATATTTTCTGCAATCTTTAGTCCTGCACACTGGACAATCAGATAAACCTATAACTAAATAAGAAGAAAAACATGGGTTGCCTCCCACGCAATGCTTGATTTAACATCGTGGCATGATGTGGCAAAGTTGGGTACTCAAAATTCACTAACTAGCCCATGGGTTACCTCCCATGCGATGCTTTATTTAACATAGTGACATGACATAATGACCTTGGTTACTTAGGCTTCACCAAGGTCAATTTCAAAAACCACATTAATTTCCTTAGTGTTACTCATATAATGCTTTGCGTTTTTCCCATTCACCTTGAATGGGGATCCACCATCCCTCTTCAATTAAAAGCACCATATGGGAACACTCTTAACATAGTAAAGGGACCATACCATCTATACTTCATCTTACCTGGAATCAAGCGAAGCCTTGAGTTGTAGAGCAATACCTGATCACTTTTTTTAAAGATTTTTTTCTCAATTTTACGATGGTGATGCAATTTCATGTTTTCTTTGTAAAATACAGAACTTTCAAATGCCCGGAGTCAAAATTAATCCAACTCATTCGTACGATTCATCCTTTACTTGGCTGTATCTTGCCGTTCAAAATTCAGCTTCTTCAAAGCCCATGGTAATTTATGTTCAAGCTCAATAGGAAAGTAAGAAGCCTTTCCATACACTAGCTGATAAGGTGAAGCACCAATGGGGTTTTTGAACGTTGTGTAGTAAGCTCCTAATGCATTGTCTGGCTTTCATGACCAATTAGTCCTATTAGCATTGATTGTCTTTGCCAAGATGGACTTGATTTCTCTGTTGGACACCTAAACCTATCCACTAGTTTGCGGGTGATAAGATGTTTCCACCTTGTTTTTGACTCCATACTACTCTAT
>NW_025827495.1:0-1295 GCF_002878395.1 Capsicum annuum | reverse complement strand
AACATTTTCTAGTTTTGTCATATTTAATTCAGATGTATTCATTTGGCCAGGGAATGCCCCGAGATATCTGTGTTCATTTGCCGGGAAATGCTCCGAAGGATTTTGTACCTGAAGGACGTTCGTGATCAAAACCCGAGGCGTCGGGTTGGAGCTTAGTCTAGCACTAGTATAGAATAGGGTTTATATTTTTCGCAATTTTTCTGTTTTGGACTGTATAATTGGACTGGACATTATTATTTTGGTTTTGGATTGTTGTTTGATGTTTGTTTATGTGCTTTGTGTGGTTTATACATTTTTGGTGTCTAATTAACCGATACTCTCTATCAAGTGATCATGGTCGAACCACGGGATCGAGGGGTGCCTAACACCTTCCCCTTGGTCAACAAAATTCCTTAGCCGGAATCTCTGTTTGCAAACCAGTTTTAAAGAGTCAAATCATTTTGAAAAGGATTTTCTAAAGGTGACTTGGTACACCGGATTATGCCAAGTGGCGACTCTGAGTTTTTAATTATAAAAATAATCCTTTTTCAGAACAAATCTTCATTCTGTCACTTTAATAATGAAAAACTCTTTCGAACCTTAAAATGAATTCTTTTTTTGAGTTAAAAAAGGGGTGTGACATATATATATCTATCCAAAAAGGGAAAGGGTTGCAAAGTAGATGGGCACCTTTGCCCAGGAAGGTTTTTACTAGAAATTGATTTGCATTTCCCATTATATGCAGGTCTGAGGATCTATATTGCTCTAGTGGTGTTCATGCATATCAAAGATTTGGTGATGAGAAGCAGCTCAACATCATTTATAAGCATTCTCATTTCCGCATCTTTGTTACGCAAGAACTCCACCAGAGCAGTATATATCTCTGACCTGCATAGAATGAGAAATGCAAATTAATTTCTAGTAAAAACCTTCCTGGGTAAGGATGCCACTTCTACTTCGCCACCCTTATCCCTTTTTAGATAGACATAGATAAGGCAGAAGCTGACTTACAGTCTTATATCTTCTTTACCCGAATAATGATTGTTGAATAGACTTGTCCATATAGCCCCACACGGTAATAGTTCAAATTTAAGAGTACCTGGCCATATCCTTGAGAACTCATACACCTTATGCCTGACTTTGGAAAGAGGCTAAGCCTGGATACAATTATTGAGCATCCTAGGAGCGAATTAGGAGCACCGTTGATGTCAAAACTTCCCCTGATACACAAAGGGGAAAACAGAGACTATTAATTATAGGAAAGAAATACTAGATTATTACATATTAATTTATTTTACCGAAAATCCACAAGTTTG